>NW_010208857.1:0-65669 GCF_000695765.1 Mesitornis unicolor | reverse complement strand
GGCTGTGCCGCCCTAAGCACCGCTCCAGCCACCGGCACCCGCGCTTGTTCCCTGAGGGAGGAACGACCCGCGACGCCCCACAGGCCGGGCTGCGCCGGAGGGTGCCAACCACCGGTCTCCCCTAGCGGTCAGGGCACCTGCTGCGGCGCTTCGCCGCTCGCACGGGGAAGACTTCGGCTCCTTATGTCCAGCCTGAACACCCCCTGCGGCTCAGGGCCCCGAGCTCCATCTCCTCTGCAGTTTAAGGACGGCAACAGGATCAGCCCCATGCAATGCAGGCTCAGCGCATTCACACGGGATTCCGTACTCAGAGCAAGAACAGAGCTCCATCCCAAACAATCTCAACCTCAAGCACACCTGTGGAAGTTTATTGCTTTAATTAGCTAACAGCTGCCCTTTGCAATCCCTGGCTTTGTATGAGTGCAAGTTGCTGGTTGTCTTTGGGTCTGTTGCTTGATCTCCAGAGGCGAGCAGAGCGCGAGAGCTGCACAGGTTTATATATCTATCTATCTTCTATCTATCTATCTATCTATCTATCTATCTATCTATCTATATCTCACAGGTGACCTTACAGGTGGGTGTCTGGCCAGTGCTGGCCTAAGACAGCATTAGTACATTTTAAAGTTAAGGTATTACACTCATTCCAGCCTTCCACAGCAGATTTCCAAAAACCTCTTCAGGAAAAGCAACCTCTCAGTGGAAAAATAGAGGAAGTATCTGTGTGTCGCTATTTGGGGCTCTATAGTCCATGACACAGTCTTCATGTATGGTTGATGCCTGTTTGAAGCACATCAAGCAAGTGCCAGTGTATCTTCCCAGCTAAGAGATCAACGTGGTAAAATTGATGTTTGTTGCATGTATGTTTATGACCACATGGAGCTGTCAAAAGCTGTTTCTTGAAATCTGAGGGTCTCCTTGGAGGCAAAGGAAGGGGGAAGTATGACTGAAGGGGCCACAAAGGTAGATGCAGGGCAAGGTGAAGACACTGGACTGGGAAGAGGAAAAATAATGGCTGTCAGAGATCACAGGCAAGGCTCCATAGTGGACAGGACCGCAGTTCAGTGTGAGAGAGTAAATGGGGAATGGTGTCCCTGGCCACAGCTGTAGGGCTGTAGTAGATGTGAGTAGAGCATTTACAGATCCTAAAGAAAGTCTAGGCTTTGTCTGCATCCGTTAAAAAAAAATAAGAGATATACATAGTGCTCCTCTGCCCTCCTAAATACATACACAGAGAATTCAGAGACCAGCTTGCCTGAGTCTGCTCACCCTGGGGTATCTGGTTAGCAGTAAAGCAGCCAGGTGCAGAGTAAGATAGTAACTCATAATCTCTTCTTCATTCTGCAGCCCCATTACAGCTCTGCCTTGATCTTCTCAGAGGTTTTATGTAATCACCTGAGTATACATCAGCATATCGTAAACATTTTGTCCAGTACCTGCATCAGATTAAGAAAAATGGTATTTTTGTTGCTACATGGTATTTTTAAAGACTAAGATTATTTATTCCTTTAAAATACCATGAAGTATTATATTCTGAAATGGTTATCAGTTTTTGTTTTAAAGGAAATGAATCTCGGAGATAACTCAGAAAATATGTGTAATATAAACTGCAAATTTGCATTGGAAATATTCATAGCTCCTGCTTCTGATGAAGAGTGGGTTTTTTCTATAATCTACAAAATGGCTAGTTGCAATTCTTATGTGCCTTCCTAAGTAAAATTTCCCTTTTTCTTTCATACACAGGGTAGGTCAATGATTTCATGGTGACTGAGCTCCAAATGTTAGTATATTTTGGAAAATATGGTAATAACACTTTGAAATAACACTCAGACTACATTACTTTTAAGACATATTTAAGGTGACATACACCTTTATCCTACATAGATATATAATGAAGTGATTTTATGAATTTTACATTTCCTAGTTTTAAATGGATATGCACAAAAAACTAGTTACATTTTCATTTATAGTCATCAGAAGAACTAATGTAAACCTACATGTAATGATCCCAGTTCTCCACATGAGTAAATTGATAGATCAGATACATCTTTTTATGTCAATGCTTTAAATGTGATACTTGCAGAATGACTCTTGACCTCATTTAAATCAGTGGCCATATTCCCACTGCTTCATGAGAGCAAGATGTTCAAGGTCAAGTCTCAGTAAATCTGTATGTACAATAAGGTGATATTAATAATTTGAATAATTTGCAAGGCATTAGTTAAAAGAGTTGCAGTATACCTCAGGAAAAAACCCAAAGACATAGCTACTCTTAAGTCTGTGAACAAAGATAAGTACCCAAAAGTCTTCAAAAAATCAGTGCCAGATGACAAGCGTGCCCTAGGAGTGTGGTTCACAGTCTCAAGGCTATTGTTATCCATTGCCCACACTCATACTTTTCTTCTCCTGATATACTCACAGTACTAGTCAAAGTTGAGCAAGTTTGCTTCTTGTGGTTTGGGGTTTTTTTCCCTCCAAAAAGGGGAAAAGGAGACAACAGTGAGTTTCTCCATCCAGCTCCGAGGCTGGATGCTGCCAGGACAAGGCTTGATGCTTCAGAAGGTCGAGCACTGTGAACGTTGAGGGCTGCTCACTCCCTCTGGAAATCAAACCTAACATCATGTCTGGTTTGGCACTGTAAGACAAAATGCTCAAATCAAAGGGTGTTATTTGCTATTTCAGTGACTTCTTGAGTGCTTGGAAGCAAGTATGAAACAAACACTGTTACTATCCCTATCTCCAGACCACTGGAAAAATACAAGATTTAAAAATAAAACATTGTTGGTTTCTTCCCATCCATAAAATCCATTCGAGCTATCATGTCATTTATTTTAAATGAGTTACGATTTGATGACATTGGATATCTGACATGTTAATGGTTAAGTCACTATATTATTTTAGTGTTTACTAAAACTATAATGGTGGTTAAAGATAGAGCTGTTGTATGAAGTACATACAAGTGATATTCAGCTTTATTTAAAAAATACAAAGGCACAATTGTTATCCCTTGAAGCACATTTTACAGTAAATGAAGAGCAATGTAATTTCCACAAGAATTTGGAACTAAGGTAACTAAAAATATCACTGATTACAGTTCTATTGTAAAAGTGAAAAAACAAGCACCGTATTCTTAAATATAAGCATTTTTTACATTCATAAAAATTCAAGACTTTTCATTTCGGTAGAGCACTTCAAAGAAATACAAATCTGTGGTTTAAGTTGCATCATAATCATTCTATCTACACTTTAAATGCTCAACAGCATATAATACAGAAATAATCACTACAATGTACATATGAACAAAAGGAAAAGATAAAATGGATATGAACACTAATGTTTTTTTAAAATGATGCACACATAACTATTTTTAAAGATATGTCACATGTATGTCATGCTTTTTTTTTTCTGGTGACACAAAAGAAAAAAGCCCTCTTGAACATTCAAATCCTTTTATCCTTTGTCCTGACTCTAACAATTAAACTACTGGTGAAGCTGGAGTTCACCTGGACAAAGCTCAATGAAAACACAAAGACAACAGAATTTGCTCAACTGTCAATAAAAATAATGATATGTATATATACACACACATAGTTCTTTGCAATTGCATGTCTATGCTCAGAAATCCTTTGATTTAGCTAATGGTAAGGCATTTGATTTCTAAAATCAAATGGAAAACGGATCAGGAGATAGTAAAGGCATTCTATTTAGCTTTGGAAAGGTCCAACTATTCAAAATGCAGAGGTCCTCAAAACATATACCAGAAAAAAATATTGAAGGTACAGGAAATTAAAAACAACCTATGCTATGTGAAATACCACCTGCTCTTTCTGTAAAATATGTATTTGCCTGACACTGTGTAATCCCAGTGCTTTAAATGAGTATACTGCAATTCATCAAAACTTCGTGGCAAGTCTAGGAAGGATTAGGGCCCGAGAGCATTAAAAGGTGCTTTTATTTTCTTTCTGTGTAATCAGGTAACACATGCCCACCATCATGTGAACTAAATTCCTACCGTACAAAATGCAACTCGATCTCAAAGGCATGACACCCGATTAAGAGGATTGCACAGTCCCACACACATTTCCTGCACTGCCTCGTAAGTCGCCCAGGTTGTTCAGCTCTCAGTATCTCAGGATACAGCACATCTGATATTGGCACTTATTAAAACCTCCATGAAAACAATATGGCTTTTATTTCTTTATATCTCTCTTTTTATATATATATATCTTTGCATAAATTTTAGGGGAAAAGTGGCTAGACTTGTACATTTAACATCCAATAAAACACAGACTATATATTTAAGCTTTACCAAGTTTTGCCTCAAATTCATTTTATCATTTGAAGTTTCTGGATGGCATGGTTAAATTCATAATTAGGTACATAACTTACCGTGTATCACTACTATTGACATTTATTACTGATAATTCTCTAACAGCAGGTAATATAAATTGCTTAAACACATGGTAAAATAAACATAACATGACAGATTTCAGGAATCTAACTGGCATTTGTTGTGCAGGAAAAGGCGTACAATTATTAACAGAATAGTTTTATCCACTATAATAGACAATGAAATCTAAGTTACGTCATAAAATTTCCTATTGCAGAATTAGGACTGGAATACCACAAGAAGATCACTTCAGTTAACATGACTTATACAGAAATGTTATCTTATTTCTTATCCTTCAGGACAAAAAGATTTATTTGTTCTCCTTTAAATATGCTTTGGCTTACTTTCTTAAATCCAACTAGATAAGAATAATTCCTCAATGTAAAGGCACATCCAGAATCTACCAATGCAAATACCTGTTTTGGAGGTTGTTTGTTGTTTTTTTTTTCCACAAAGGAAGAAACAATAAGCTACCTTCCATAACAGATATTTTGTAGTAACACATACCATTGTTATTTGCACAGAACAGTTTACAATATCTACAACTATGTTAAAAATAACACCAACGTTTTAATTCCACTGGACTTGTGCTTCCAGCTGCTCTGGACAAATACAGACATACAGCAACAAAATCAGGATTTGTTTCATATATGGCTCCTGTGGAAGGACTAACATAACTTGTCCCTTCACAGAGCCTGCCCCTGCAAAGTCCCGCTAAAACATCTGGAATCTCAAGACTGCATATACAAATGCATTCTAAAATTAATATAAATATCTTACTTCTGGCTTGTCATGTTTTTTCTCAGCCACTGACTAATAATGGCTTTAACTATACACACATATAAATAAGCTTTGCACAGACGAAGCAACTGAGAATACCCAATGACTCTCCTTCAATTTCATTTTCTATCTCATCAGTTAAGTGGACAGTTCCTGTGCTGCAGCTGCTCCCATCTCCCTTCGCAACATTTGTACAGTCACGTTCTTTTCTTTTTATGTAATTAATTTCTCTATCAAGGTAGGAAAAATAATCATACAAATGAAAGGGGAAACTGTCAATACACAAAGTGCTGACACATTCATTAGCCGAATAAGCTGGAAAATTTATTTTCTTTATCTCCAGAAGCCTCAGCTAACACCTGCTTTAGTCAGAAGTTTATTATATTGACAGTATCCCTTCAAAGGAAAATTCCAGTGCGGCACAGAAATTATTTTAATCAGTACATCAAAATCACTGTGGGCTAATGTCAGACAGGTGCAGACACAGACACAGGCATGCACACGTACGTTCTGTATGATGGCCTTGGGAGTGAATGGGATCTTCCTTGCACATCACAGAACAGCAGCAGTTTGGGAGCCTGGCTGGCCTGCTCTGAGGCATCAGCAACCACAGAAAAAAGTAAGTCTCTACTTCCCACACACCGAGATGTGTAAGGAATTTTAAAAGAGCTGTGTTTCACTGTAGGCACGTAAAGCTGTCCTGCAAAAGGTTTGCCTGAACGCTGCTGACGCACTCCCACAGCAATGGCATTTTTTGCAGCCGAGAATTTAAGAGTACTGGGCAAGACAGGCTAAGAATGTCCTCTGAAAGTATAACCACTGAAGAAGCTGTGCTCTTGAGACAGTTGCAACTCATCAGGAAAAGCATGAGCTTCTCTATTTCAAATACTTGTGGGATTAAAAACAAAAGAACAAACATTCATTTACTCTTTTTTTGAGGTTACTTATAAATAAAACCTTTGTTTTGATATATCTAAGAATTACTACCTTGGATTCCTTTTAAGAGCCTGGAAAGCCTTAAATTTCTAATATTTCAAACAAGAAAGTGTAATTCTTGTGTCATTTCTGGCATAAAAATGGGCTCCAGTTGAGAAGTACAATTAAAAGAGCAGATCCAACTGACATAGAGGTACTGAAAATTATCAGTTAAGTCTAGGAACTACCCTGAGAATCCCTATCCATTCCCATCAACCAAATATTTACTGAGCACAGCATCTACTTATATTAGTCTAATGTGAGATTTGAGTCTTTCTTTAATGGCATTTCCAAAACGATTATGAATTTTGGAAAGACATGGCTGTAACTTATGATCGGTTCTGGCTGGATTTGGATGTAAGAAAAAAGAATATCCCATTGAAACCTACCCTATAGTTTCTCCTCGTCCTCTGTGTCCCATCTGTTATAAGGACCACCAGTAGCTGGAACAACATTCCTCCGTACAACAGCAGTTGCAGTTAGAGGATGTCTGCTCTGGAACCTCACTTAAGAGGTAGGTGTTTTACTGCTCACATTTTCCGATTGCTGCTCCTGATTCTGAGTAGCCAGCAGAGGACACTGGTGCGACAGCACACATCTCTAAGCTCGCTGCTGCCAGCACTGCGGGATCCTCCTCCCAGTTCAAGCCGAGAAGAAAGGCATCAGGTTGAAAACCTCAGACCTGCTCCACGGTGGGATACCAGCCCGTTGCAGGGTTCTCTATCAAGAAGCACTTCTCCTTCTGTCCTCCGACATGTAGGCATGCTATTCTCTTACAAGAAGAAATAGTTTTAAGATTAAAAAGCATGAATCTATTCCTGTGAAAAAGAACAGGAGACAGACAGAAGCAGCGTAACTAGTTCCTTTTTTTTTTTTGTGAATTCCAGCCGTTATAAAAAGTAAGGTGCTTTTCACTATCAACCAACATAGCATTCACAGGTTCTAAAGCTTTTATACCTAACAACAGGCTAATACCAATGATTAGTACTGGCAACGGATTTCAACTCTCCATTACGAAGTCCAAGATAATTCTTACTTTAGGAAAGTTTCTTTTTATAATTACATTCTTGCAAAATAACTTCATATAGTGGAATACTTTATGGGACTTGAGCCTACTCTTTGCTGAGAAAAAGTGTTAAAATATCTGAGTGCCTTTGACATGTAACGACTTTTATGTAGAAAGAACAGTTGCCATTTCAGCTTTAAAATAGTTGTTCACTCAGCACTGCTGCAATAATTTGGTTCTTTACATAAATCCATAAATGGATTTGTGGATGTAGGCTTGGATCACAAAAAACCTTCTGTGCTAACATATGTTCAAGGCTTAGTGAAGCGCTGAAGTCCTGTTTTGATGAGGATTTTTTCCAAAGCTCGGGTCTCTGTTTTTTTAACCTTTTCTTCCATCTGAAAAGAACACTGGGATTTTGTGTATTAATTTTTCTGAGGAGAAGCAATGTGTAATGACTAATCTCAGAAATGTCAGCTCTGCCACGTGATAATGGAGAGGAAAGTATAGGGGGAATAAATGAGTAGTAAGGAGGAAAAGTTGATGACTCCTGTATCGAAGTGCCAGATTATGTAGTCAGGGATACAATCCTGGCCTTTCTGAAATCAAAAGCACAATACTTGCTAAATCACATATGAATGCCACTGTTAGTACTGTGACCAACAGATTATTTCCCAGACTTGTTTGCTGAAAATAACATACTTCCTCTTGGGAGTATTATTTTATACTCACAGCATCTCTGAAAGGAAAGAAATTCACATAAGTAGAAATCTTGAATACTATTTAGAGGGACTAAAAGCCTTTGAAGTATCTTCACTGTCTGAGTTCTCCATAACTACTGAGTACTAAAGGTAAGCAATTATTTTTTAACAAAAATATATGATCCTTTACTATTCTCAAAGTATCACATCTGTATAATTACCATTAATTTTGCAAATACTTTCCAAGTCTGTCTGCAATTTATCTACTGTGAGAGTTATTTCTGTAGAAAGCAAGCTATTAGATTGTGACCAAAACACGTAACAGAGATAAGGAGAAAGTATGAAAGGCACTTGTGTTCACAGTGCAGTATCGAATATTCAGAACTTCTTGCAGGGAGTTCTAAAAGTCTTCATATTTTGTGACTGCCAGTGTTTTGGATGACAGTTCAAACAATGCATCCAAATTTTTTCTTGCCAAAGGGTACTTCTCTTGTTTGTTTCATTTTTTAAAATTTAAATATTAATCTCCATTCTGTCAGTTCTGAAATGAGGAAGATGGATTAGCAGCTTGTCCAAAGTATCAGCCAGACCTTGTACTAAACACTTTCAAGAGGCGCAATGTTGGCAGAAAGCATTTGAAACTTCAGTCCGCAAGTAAAATGTCAATTAAAGGTTTAAAAGACTTGTATGTTTGCATAGATTAACATTCACTTGTCCTCTCATGTGCAAGAAACTGATCACTTTCATTTGCATTTTCAGATTCATCCATTTCTTCCACAGGGTTCTTTTCTTGCAACCCACTATTTTCTGAACAAGAATCATAATCTCCATCGCTACGATGACCTTCAAGACTGTGTCTGATGCCATAAGAAAAGTAAATGAGGAAGCCTTCCAAAAGGAAAAAAAAATAGGGTTTTCAGGCGAGCAGTGCATTAAAAAGCAGTTAGTTACTCTATGGCTGAACATATTTCCCAAACCAAGTTTATTCTTCAAGTGTCTGAATCAACAACCTGGACAAGGGGATTGAGTGTACCCTCAGTAAGTTGGGTAGATGAGGTGCTTTAGGGACATGGTTTAGTAGTGGACAGGTTATGGTTGGACTCAATGATATTAAAGGTCTTTTTCAACCAAATGATTCTATGATTCAACAGGTCTTTATGCAATTTTAGCTATACTAATTAAGAAAAAAAAAGGGGCTTATTGGACTTAGTCGTAGAACTTTGATTCTTCCTACTACCTCAAAACTGTCTTTGCAATTTTAACTGCATATAAATACCCCTTCTGAGGCATGCTTCTGTTTTGATCAGAAATATCAGCTGACTTTTATTAAAACACAGACTTTTTTTCAAACATTTGAAGGAAGAGAATCAAATGTTCTAAGACAAGATTCATAAGTCTTAATGTAAGAGCTGACTGAAATGAACAGAAGTACCTACCAAGCGCCATCCAGAAGCTAAATCTGATCCAAGTGTCTCCACTTAATTGTACCATCAAGTAAATATTTACCAGGATACTGAATGATGGCAAAAATGGCAATAGTGGAACCTAAAAGGAAATATTTAATAAGTTTGTATTAAATACAATTTCTCGCATGTCACACTTCAGTTATACAAGACAAACTAGAGGTGACACATCTAATCACTAAAAAAGAACTAATCTTTTTTTTAATTGGAATATAATGAAATTTTAACCACCAGTTTCTACATATCTTAAACTTTTAAAATACATTATGTTTAACATATATTCTCTAAGGCTGTGTAGAAAAACTTTTCAATTTGTGCTGAACATATATTAATGAATTTCTGTATCTACTGCTGAAAAATAATATGTATTTATATATATCCCTTCTTTCTGAAATGCTCCCCAACTCCACCAGATTCCTAGACCTTCATCACTCTACTTTATTCTTGCCATTAAATACGCCATTAAATAACTGATCTTAGAACATAAGTGAAGGCTCAAAATGAAAGGATTATACTTTGTCCAAAGCATTGCACACAACACAGACAAGTGACTGTACACTAATCGGTTTCTGATTTGTTTTCCAGTTTCTAAGTGCTTAAACTGAGGTCTAAAATTACTTGGGTCTCAGAAAGGTGCGCTTTGAGGATACATCTGAAGGAATACGTAGGAGATCTGTGTTGCCAAATCCAGTGTTTTTAGTAGCAGGTGTTCACACCAGCATCAGTGCTACAGCCTTATTCTACAGCCATGGTCCTGGTTCAATCTGTGGGCAATGAAACCCTTTCTCTAGTCCTGAAAAAATCTAGAGTGGATGCCAATGATGCAGCCACGAGCATCCACTACCCTTACCTTCACCAAAGAAACCTGTGACAGTGGCAGTGCAGTAATGGCAGACTGCCTGAAAAAGGACCATCCTCTCTCCCTCTCTCTGCCCCCCTCCCACTTGTTAGAATCCATTCAAACCTCTCATTAGGAAAATAACATCGAGAATATGTTATTCACCATAAAGGCCACTTTCTGCTGGTTCTGAGGCTGTCTTTGGATGAGGAGAATGGTAACTATGAAGGATGCCACCAGCACAGCAAGAAGGCCAATACTCCAGGGCTCCAAGTTAGCAATGAAATGAATCCCGTAAGTAGTGAGGACACTCAAGCCACAGACCAAGAAAGCTGTGTGAAAAACACAATGATGGAAATGGGAAAGAGGTCATTTAATCTCTGCATTGAAGACGACGTGAGTTTTAAGAAGAATGAAAGCAGGGTTCAGTCTGAAATGTGATCATGAAAATGTTTAATTGAAGGAAAATATAGTAGACTAGAGATTAGATCTATCAAGAAGTATAAAATCATTCTGCAGAATGACACATTAACTATAACTGAAAGAAGGCACGTTATCACTAGATTTTTAATTTAATGATTCCATTATTTATGTTAATACATTATATGAGTTTGGACAGGAGAATACTTACCTAAGAGACCCACTAAAAAGTTAACGGTAGTTGCAGTTTGCTCGGTAGGTAAACTGGATGGCTTAATCAGGGCCTGAAGACTGAAGTGATTCTCTTGTATCATATTTATCTGTGATTCACTTACTGCAGATTCCCTTTCAGATGCAGCCAAAGCTGTTTTTTCTGGAGAAAATTTTGGTTGCTCGTAAGTTAAACTGGGTTGGTACCTATGCATAAAGCAAACAGAAACTTACTTTGGGATTTGAAGCAATGTGACTCTAGGAATGTATTTAAATACTAAATTCTTTGCAGTAGAGATTTAAAATTTACCAGTTTATAACTGCATGCAACAGCATACATTACTAGTCACAACTCACTTTTTTGCTGGGTTTGTCTGGGAATTTTGGGGGATATTTTTTTAAGCTATGTGAATGCACCAGTGGGTTAGATACATGATCAGACTTGCACAAAAAGAGGGAACAGGGTCTGGTGATCAAAGTCATGGAAAGGGTAGGGAAGCTTCTTTCAGCAGTGGCAAGTTCATTCTGAGTTGCCTTCTATACTGTAAGAAGCATACTAACTGGCATAAACTGAAATTTTACATCTGCTTTGTTAGACTTTTAGTGTATTTTTAAATATACATATGTTAAATAAGTCACTGTGGGATAAAATAATCTTCTCTTTTAAAGTGTAAATTATTGCAATATTGAATTTGAGCTGAGTTTAACCTGTCATACTTTTCAAAGTTACTTAACCTTAAGTAATAAAGATGGACTTTTTAAGTTAAAAAGAGCAATACACAACAAGTAAGCTGTAGCTACTAATATATCAATATTATTCCATAGGTTTACAAACAGAACAGATACCAGAGTTTTACTGACAAGTTTTTATAATCTCACTCACTGAGAGAGAATATCTGTACTCTCTTCTAGGGCTATCACATCTTGAATTGTTTGTCTGGCCTTACATTTCCAACAAGGGCGATTGTGCAATTATTTTAACTTGTTCATCCTTTGAACTACCTAGAACATGTACACCTTTCACATATAGCCCCTATAATGTAATAGGCTTGATGTACAGCATAGATTGTATTCATATCAAAGTATCATTCATTGAATTTTGGACCCAAGTTTACGTCCAGTACCTCTGGGACTAATGCTTGGACCAATACATCTTCTGGAAAATAAAACATGTCTAGATTTCACATCAAGCTTTGACTTGAATAACTACAATAGTGAGATGACAATATATCAGTATTTTCTCTGATAGGTCATTGCTTCTTAGTAATTGTTTATATGCATACAGCTAACATTAACATTAGCTATCATCCAGCAAAAAACATACACTGTAAATGTCACTTCTGCTTATACACTGACCAACACAAAATAAAACACAGTAGCACAGAAAGGGTGGTTTTGACTCACCTAAGAATGAGGACACAAGTTGCCACAAGTGAATAAGCAAGAAGTGTACCAATAGACATCATGTCCACTAAAGCCTTTAGGTCAAACAGAAATGCCATTATAGCTAAAAAAGAAAAAAAAGAAAACGCAAAATTTGTATGGGACTGACATACTAAGGGCTGAGATTTTTGAAATCTGTCCGCATTGTAACTTCACATTGTTTTACTGACAGCAGTATAAATAAAATCATGGTAATCCTTAAAAACACATTTTTGAAGTCATTGCCAACACTCCCAATCCTAATTTCTTACAGTTGGGAATCTCATTCTTATAGGTATGCACTGATGAGCTGTACAGTCATGCTGCATTATCAAGCAGTTCATATAGGACTTCCTTTGACATAAGTATTTGCACACATGGCTTGCTGAATTTGGGCCACATTAAAAATACAGTTTTATAGTATAAGGTTCAGATCCCGCAACAGGATCTTACCAAAGCTGAGAGGATGGCTCCAATTGCAAAACAAGAACAGTGATCTGACCCAGTCAGTCACTGGTATGTAAAATTTGTGCTGAGCTGAGAAAGAGCTCTATGTAAAGAGGACTTTCAGGAACTGTCTTGAATAAAATAGTTTTGTCTGGTTTTTAAAACTGATTATCTTATTTTAAAAAAGTTAAGTTCAAGTGGCCTTCAGGAAAGGTCAGCAAAATCTCACAAGAATTAATATTCTTAAGATCTCTGAAATCAGAGGCAGAAATATCCATGATACTGAGAGTAATTACAGCAGTCTTTGTGTTTATAAAAGCTAATGCCATAATCTTTTGGAGATTCTGGAATGTCTTCTTTTTGTCTATGCTGTTTGCACACAGACACACATAGCTCATAAAGAAATTAGCACAAGTCATCACTAAATGAAAAGCTAATGCAAATTGATTTGAAATATATGTGGTCAAAGAACCTCTTAAAATGTTTGTATTTTATTAACATTACTGAGATGCAGAAAGAATGTAAAAATAATCTCTTGAATCACCTCAACATCAAAAGAAACTATTAAAAGTAGCCTTCATACACTGTAAGTATACGAAACCTAGAATATGTTTCTATATTTAGAAATACTTATAAAAAAATTTTTATGTTACATGTTTGTTAATATATTTGTTGACTGGTATAAACACTCAAACACATATTCCTCTGGTATTTGATCCTGAAGGAGAATGCAAAATATGATCTTCTGAAAACAAGACTGCTGTGTTACAGAAGTTTTATTTCATCTGTGAGTCTCCTTTTCCAATGAGGGAAGGAAGACTATCCTGTTTTCTTTAATGACGGTGGGTGTTCCTAAATCCAAAAAGTCATTTACAGGGTCAATTTCTGAACACCTCACTGCATTGCATGCTCCAAACAGCATAAGTAAGCAAAGCTGAGAAAGAACAGAACCTACTATAACTTCACGTACAATAGTTATATTTTTAATCCTAGCTTTGAAAGGCTACTTTGTAGCCCAGAATATTCTTTTCCACTAGAACCAAACTGAAAAATGCCTCTAAGTTTTTGACTAAGAGAAAAAAAGACACGGTATTGCTTTTCCACTGCTCTTAATTTGACTCCAGTTGTAACAAACATTGGTAGATCAATTTATGGTGAGGAAACCTTGCACTGACACCAAAACATTTTGCGATGTGCATTGTTTCCCAATCGTGGTTACCACATGTGAAAGGGAAGTCACAGTAATAACCCAACAATTGCTTCAGCTCTAGTCTTGACCTGATATTTTTAATTAAGGGGCCAAACATCTCCTTAACAGTTCTTAAAGCTTTGAAACTACCAATGCTATGAATGAATAGAAAAGTCAGATAATATAAGCTGTTGCACACATCTGTAACCATTCTGGCAAAATTATTTATGACCACAAGTTACCAAATATGCATCTTTTTAAAAACAGAAGAAGAAATTACTCCTTCTGCAGCAGTAGATAAAGCTGTCTTCAGGTGAGTTGTTGACACGTCAAATTTCCCAAACTGTCTAAAATCAGTCCATGTGATGACGGCTGCATAGCTATAGTCAGGGTTGTATAACTATACCCATTTACCAGCTGGGTAACATGGGGGATTTTTTGCTCATCATCATTACTGCAATTTTAGACAAAGATGTTCATTTCATCCCACATAACTGCAATTCCAAATTATTATAGGGGAAAAAGTCAATAACATAAAATCAAATAATACAGTCAAAACACAAAAAGTAATTCTAAGCAATTTATGTGTATTCTGACCAAAGAAAAGGGAACTGATAATAATGCTTCATGTGGGAACTACCTGGACACTGACTGTGCCTTCCCACAGTATCGTCAAGTACACAGTGTGAGCAGTTCCAGTCTTGTGGCATCTGAGGATGACCCTGACTATAAACAGTAACATTTTAGTCTCAGTTCTGAACCTCTTATTTGATATAAATTTCAGCCAGGGTTGCTAAATGTTGTAAGGCATGGATTTAATATCTGAATTACTTTTAAGACTTAAATATTTGCCTTTGAGGTAAAAACTTCTAGAGCTCCCAGTTTTCCTGCATAATTATACATCCCACTGAAATGACAACGAAATCTGGGCACAACTAATATACCTCTGCAAAAAGTATGCACAAAAGTGAAACAGTTGTATATTAAAAATTTGCCTTTATGAAACAGTAAGAGTTGGCAACAGCTCCGAAAATGCTGTTTTGCTAAAACATATGTGCGCATGTATGTGCATACATATATGTGCATACACACATAACCCCCCAACACACACACATACTCCTCAACCACAGTTTGGTTTGAACGAAAACAGAACCCTTTTTTGTTAGAAGAAAATTTAAAAATCTTTGTATTTTACACAAAAGTTGATCCTGTTGCAGATATATAATTTTTTTCTCATGTCTCATAATAAAAAACATCAGTCATTTCCCCCACTTATAGGTGTGATAAATACATAGGTGTACATCAGACGAGGAAGCCCTGTAAGTAGAGCATCAGCCTAAGAGACCCTGATTAAGTAACGAGCTTATTCACAATACAAGAGGATAATATTAAAAAAAAAAAAAATTTGAATTCTGTGACATTAAGGACATCACCACCACCATGATTGGCATGATCTGGAGTTCTTACACCCTGTGATTACTTGGTAATTTTATTCCCATCATACATGCAAGGGAAGTTAACAAGCAGCCCTTTTCAAAATTATAAATTACCATGCACGTGCATAGAGTGTTTAAATCTCAGTTTTAAGTAACACGGGCTTTGAGAGCTTACCAGAGATGACCCCTGCTGTCAAGGTGGCAGAAACTGGTGCCTGCCTCTTACTCACTTTGGCAAGAAAACTAAAGAGTAAACCATCGCGTGCCATGGCAAACAGAATTCGGGGCAAAGGGAACATAGAGCCGAGAAGACTAGAACAGAAAAATGTATAGTTCAAATACAGGTTATTAAAAGCACAATGCTTTACTGGTAAACCCAACTACACAAAAAGAAAGCTTGGAAGAGTTAATGGGTTTAGGTATAGTTTTGGTTTAGGCTCTGTGTTGCTGCTCTTGGTTTTTTGTTTGGTTGACTGATGTTCTTGGTTTTGGGTTGTTGTCTATTTTGAACCTAGGCTTTGAAAGCACTTGAGATTAACCAACAAATACAAAATCTGTGGTAGAGAAAAGTGTTACTGGAAGCCTACTTTACCTGGCGACAATGAGATTTGATCATTTCAGTCCAAAGCAAATCAAAGCTGCACAACAGTGGTTTGTTTCCATATAGGCAATGTGTTTAGCAGTGCACCTTTCTTTACAAGGATCAACTCTTAGTCTCACCTGCTACCGCACCAGACGATAGAGTAGCAACTAGTGGGGTCTTCGTTTTGGAATTGATTTGAGCTAGACATTTGAAAAGCAACCCATCCTTCGCCATAGCATAGATTACACGTGGCATTGGGAAAATGGATCCAAGAAGACTGAGTAAAAAGCAAACACATGCAACATGGCAAACACAGTTCATGCAGAGTTGTATCATGGACAAGATAAACAATGTTAATGAATGGCATTTATAGAAACAAAATTTATGATTGTAAGACAAAACCAGAAAGCCCCATAGCCCAAGATACTACAGTTTAGACACAAACAGAAATTTATTTTTCCCTATAAAGTTGACTGCTTTTTTTTTTCTCCTAATTAATTTAGGTAATGTAATTGCCTCATTGGAGATAATTCAGATTAGCAAAATAACTCTTGTCATCACTGTAGTTCTTGGGTATTAGCGGACCAGGAATATGTTCCAGGTCACACTAACTATGCAATTAAGCTTTAGTATTCCTGGAGAAAGTCTGTCAGTCAGCAGCAGTAAATCAATATGCATTAGCAGCATCTCTTACACCTTACATTTCCACGTGAGGCTGCTGATTAACAGTAGTTCAGAGTAAGCACCATACAGTTATATTGGGCACATTATTTCTTTCGATTAAAGCACCTCTAGCCAAGCTTCATTAGGATTGATTCTTTTTTTGGAAGAAGTAAAGGTAATTAACTTAGATTTGTTATTAGCAGAACACAGAAAGCTTTTAGACTGTTGATAACTCGAAGCTCATTTTAAACATACTCCTTAAATTAGGTGGTTTCTTTCCCTCAGAGCAAAATAATTGTAATTAAGAAAACCAAAAACATTGAAAGGACAAAAGGCAAGATCATAGCCAGTATAACCTCTGCAGCAAGCACACTAGTTTTTCACCATGTGAATAGTTGCCTTTCTCAATTTAGGGAATCGACTTCAACAGAAGGCCCAGCTTTTACATACCACAGATCCTAAGTACCTCCAGTAATGCTTGTGAGACACAAGCATTAAGGTTAGACACACATAAGTTTCACTGCACATGAACTGATTTTGATGTCTGAATATCCCTGCCAAAAAACAATGTTTCCTAAATCAGGGTGACAATTGATTTTTAAATAAAGATACTTCTAAAATACACTGCCAATTTTTTTTTCTGTTGTGGCTTTGTAAAATTTATTTATTCCACCCTACTTCAAGTACATTCACTTAAATAACAGAAATATTAACAAACATCTTTACCCTGTTATGAGTTCATGTCATAACATAATAAGAGGTAAAGGACCAAAAGCAACAATCCCAACATTTTCTTTTTAAGTATACCTCTGAATTGAGGAATATGAAATACAATTTCCTTTGTTTAGTTCGAAACTGACATCACTCAACAGACTGAAAGATTAACCTCTCCATATGAGTTAAAATAATTCTTCAGAATATGGAAATGGTAAAAGACACCAGCAGGTCAAACTTCTGAAAAAGCATTTTACCATCTCAGTTCATTTTGTTTTCCAGTATTAATTTCTTTAATCTAGTTTCTGCATATATGTATCACTTTTACTATATATCAATATAGAGGAAAAATTCAGTAAATCCCTCCAAAGTGAGGGGCCATGACAACTAGATAGAAAAAAACTACAGTCCCAGAATGAACTGTGTAAATATGACATTCTACAGCCAGCCTTACAATTCTTTTAATGTCATTCTGGAACTATTTCCTTTTTCTATCCCCTCCTACATCAAAATATTACTTTCCTTTAAATCACTGTCCACAGTCAGTGTGCTCATCTACTTCAAGCTAACGCTTACGGGGTTGTCTCAAGAGTACTGTTAGCAATAGTGCTTAAACAGATATGCCATTTTCCTTTGTGGAAAGGCAAGCAGTATTCTTACCATTGCAGCTCACATAAATGACTCCTTGCCTACATAAGCTCAGATAGAAGACTGGCATCAGCATTTTTCTATCCCTAAATTCAATTATCAAGCAATGTTCTATTCTATGAAAATGTTTATACCACATTACAATTGGGGTGTAATATATATGAACACATACTAATATATTTCATGCCCTCCCTAATCTTTTGAATCAAAATAACACATCAAGTTAAGGTTACATCCAGAGTTTCACTAAGGGAAATAAATTATCATATTTTCTACATCTGAAATACCCACACAGAAACCACAGGAAGAGATGATGTCAGAAGACAGAATGGCTACTGGAGGAAAACAGAGATAGGCAACGAAGATGAGGAGTGGAGCGACTTAAATCATCTCTTCAGTTTTGCCTGCAAATACACAGAGCCCATAAAGCTGCTGAGTCACTGGGAGGGGATAGCAAGAAAGGACAAAATGGGTGAGGTTTATTTTATAAGTTAATAAAGGTAATTTGCAGGTCATATGTCTGAAAATACGTATTTTAATAAAACACTTTTGGGTAATAAGCCAAAGAGGTAGAGTTCAATAACAGTACAGTATAAAAAAAGGAACTTTAATTAATGTACCTGCTGTGACCAAGACCTGCTTAAGTCTAAAATATGTTTATAAAACTTACTGCAAATCCTTTGCATGAATTGAGCCTTCAAAATTAATGCATGAATATATATTTAAATGTCACCTATTTTCCGTCAGCTTTTCTCAATAAAATTAGTATTTCAATGTCTTTACCTTGTGGACAAAGCACAGAGGGATCCCACTGCTACAACATATTTTGCAGGACCCCATCCAACATATTCAAATGCTACTGGCAGAGGACTTTTCTCATCTAGTAGATAGTATGGCATCATGAGCGTCAGTGCAGCTGAAACCCCAAAATAAGCCATGAAGCAGACAAGCAGGGACACCACAATTCCTATGGGTATGGCTTTCTGAGGATTCTTGACCTCTTCTCCTGAAAAAAAGGAAAAAAAAACCCACCCCAACAAAATTTTTTACTTATTTAAACCTTCAACATTAAAAGATAAAATCAAAGACAAATCCTTTGTAAAGCTATTTGTACTAGAAGTTTTAAAAATCTGTATAAGATAAGCTTAGTGACACAGAACAAAACTCAGTAGTTTCTTGCCAGAAATAGCATTAAAAAATAGAGGTAAGCTAAAGGACATAAAATGCATTCTATATTTAGAGTACTCAAAGTCCATCATTTCTAGTTAGTTACTTACAATTTATGAGTTCAATGTACTCGTTCCCTAACAGCGATATACAAGCCAGCCTTTAGTAGAGATACCTCATCTCAGGGAATTGTAAAAGTGATCTAGTAGAGATACCTCATCTCAGGGAATTGTAAAAGTGATCAGGTGATTAACATGATTTGGGCAAAAAAGTTGTATACTAAGCACTTCCCAGACTTAGAAGGCAACGATTAATTACTTTAGAAGAGGAATGAATAAAGTAAATAAAATCTCCTCCCTCCTCCCAGAACGATAGCCACATTCAGGAATGAACTCAGACTCATTCTACAAGGACTGAAGGAGGTTTAGGAGAAAGCAGTAGACAGCTTGTTATGTTGTTTGTGGGGTTTTTTTCTTTACAAAAAGAAGTGTGTCATACATATGTACCTATACATATGTACACACACATATAAACACTCTACCTGTTGTTGCAATGCAGTCAAATCCAACAAAAGCATAAAAACAGGTTGCAGCACCAGCCAATGTTCCTGTGAAACCATATGGCATAAAGCCACCACTTCCATATGTACTTGTCACATTCTCAGAAGATGAGCAATTCCTATAAAGAACAAAAAATACAACAGAAACAAATCTTATGTCTTTATTCTTGGTAGGACAAACACATGAATCCTTCTCTCCTACCACTCTGGAAAAGCATGTTGTTAACTCTTGTTAAGACTGAATTCTGCTTTACAAAACTGTATGAGAAGACATTTTTATGTCAAAGCTTGCAAAAAAGACAAAAATAACAGTAAAATGTAAGAATACATGAATCAAGTAACTATCATCTTACTTTGCAGTTTGTGGCAAAACATTAAAACACTAATGGCATAGGCAACTCTTGCTGTCATACTTGCATACTGCAGTTACTATGTGACTTAAGGACGAGAAGCCAGTAACCTCTCAAATGGCTATGGACAAGAGTATTGAAATAAGATTTTTTTTTTAAGGAAACTACAAACAAGAAAATAATAAAAACCCACAATTTTTAAGGGAATAAAAATTTTATTGTTCCCACTGACAAAGTTTTCATTTTATACAATATCTGTAATACCACAAAAGCAAGTATAACAGAAAATTGCTTGGAATCTGAGCAAGTAAATTGATTTTAAAAAATAAAATTACTCTGTTATTGCAGTAAGGTTTATGAGATATTCTTCACTTATTTTCCAGTTGTCAACATGTCCTTTCACAAAACCAGAAATCATAACGAAGAATAGGACCAAGATGTTAATTGCAGTGAAGATTTTATTCACCCATGCAGATTCTTTTACTCCAAAAGATAAAAGACCTATAAAAGAAAAATATTTCATAGAAGTGAATGGCCCTTTTAACTAATAAAATGGCATTTTAAAGAAGATACACATGCAAGTACTGTGAATAACACTAATAAAACAGCACTATATTTTATAGTTTTATAAAGCGGTAGCACAAATTTACTAGACTCTTTGACAGCATGGCAACAGATAAGTGTATTGGAAACCAAAAAACACAAAGCTTCATTAATGGTATTCTTCAAGTATTTAAAAGTACTTTGAGCAATTATTACTTTCTGAGATTCCAACTCGTATTTCTATGTTATGCGATGGAGCAAAATGACAAGAATTCTATGCTTAGTAAAAACAGATTGGTAGAATCTATTTCTCACATAATTACTCATTAGATTAAAAAAATAATCAAAATTATTAGAGGAATAATGTAATCTGTTCACTTTAAGTTTTTCAGGGCATATCCATCACAGTGTAAGAGTCTCATTCCCTAGCTCATCAGTACAACCTTTGACAGGAATGCACACTTCCTGTTCATAAACACTAATTCGCAGAGATTCTAGAAAAAAGAGTGACACAAAATACACATGCCTTAGGTTGCAGAGTAGTGCATTTTAACCACCTGAAAGTCATTCCAGCAGGATTCTACTGTGTCATTAGACAGATCAGGGAACATTAAAGACATTGGGAAAACCTCCACAGGTTCTTTGCACACTAAGCATTTCCACTAATATCACATACATGCTTTCCCTCATTATTTAGAGATTAAGTCTGAAAATTTTAAGCCCCTCAAGATAATGTCTAAAAAATTTCTGACTCTGCTAATGAGACATTTGCTATCTTATCATGATACAGAAGTTATCAAATGAGCTGCTCAAGTTTTCTTCATCAATGGCACTTTAACTGGAAATAGGTGTATGCTTTCTTTAGAGTTGTTTTTCCCAAGAAGGCAGTGTCTCAATCAGCTTAATACAGTATGAAAAAAAAAAATAAATCCAGATTTCTTTGGACTTTCCCTTGTACTTAGCACATCACATTTTCTGTAAAACATCATCTGCTACTCCTATGACTCAGCTTTCCGCAGCTCAGAATCCAATTATTCAGTCTACACAGTCCTGAGCCATCCCTGCTGCCCCTCCTCTCAGCAGTGGTAAATTCCACCCAGTTTATTCACTGGTGGTTTGGCTGCTTACAGAGAGACCTGGAGAGGTAATTCACAGCACAAGCACAAAAGAAGTGAAGAAGGAATGATGGTGAGGATGAAAAGACAGAACACAAATGCAAGCGCAGGAGCAGTGAAGAACCACAGGAGAAACACTTCTTCTATCAAGAATTGATACTACTAATGTTAGGAAGCAGCAATGGCAATGGAGAAAAGGAATACAAGATGGCAGCATCTATATCAGCATTTCATAATTTGGTTTGTGGAGTGCTCTGCTATTCAAAAGGTTGTTTTCTTCCTCCTTCTTTTGGAGGAGGTGAAAATGAAAGGTCCATTCCAGCTATACCAAATTCAGTCCCATCACTCCTGAAGACATAAGGCTCGGAACTGGTCCTATAGGCAACTTTGAACCACAAGCCTGGCAGGATGCTGGACTAAACCTTGTCTAGTAAACTGCCAGATATTTCAAACTGCAGATACAGAGCACTCCGCACCAACTGTTAAAGCTGATAATTCACAAATTATGTTCTGCTTTCAAGCATGAAATTCTCCTGAATCTCAAGGCATTTAAAAAAAAAAAAAACTTCTACAAAATGAATGCATTTAAGTAATATTCTACTCTTAAAATTGTACAATTAACTTCTTCAAGATTCCACTCTACTTTTGCTACTTCCTTGTGGCTTACATTACTGACCATATGACAACCACCTCAAAAATTTGGGGTAAAACTTGTGGAAGTATGGGTTTTGAGTAAGCTTGGGAATACCTACACCAAAGTGTGACTCACAGTGTAGGGACATCCTAAATCTTTTAAATAATGTAGTTCTCAAACATTTGTCAGTTAGGGACTTCAGCACCTTCTGTAATTTTTGTTCTCTGCTTTCTTGTAGTAAAACAAACAAAACCAAAAGAGGCAGGAGGAATAAATGAATTGAAGATACAAGCACAGCCATAAATTAAGGCTCACTACTGTGGGAATTCATGTTTTTAAGTACAGAGACCTAAGAAAAGCTTAGGGTGCACTGGCCACTCATTCTAGTGTTAGGAGTTGAATGGAAATGATTTCTCTAGTAGTAAGTCCAAAAAAGCCCCTCATAATAGAATAAGAGAACAGAAGGTTATACAAATATAACTTTTCAGTTTCACTTTCCAGAGAAGAAAAGCTCCCGCTTTTGTTTGGTCTAAATAGAGACGGAACACAACAAATACTTGACATACGGGTAAGACCTCTACTGAATACTGAAATGCTTCCAGCACTGGCTGAAAACAAACTATACACTGTAAAATACACATAATGCCTCCTTCTCTCCTGGTGGCAGTAAGACTGTTTCCTTGCCTTGTGGAAATGCAAACACGCAAGTAAGTTGCAGTATTTTTGAGCTTTCCAATCCCTCAAAAAGCTGGTGTCAGTTTTTATGACTTAGAAACATGATACATGAGTAAACATGTAAAAGAAACAGAACTGAGTGAAGTAGTCATGCAAGGTTTACTCAGGTTTCAAACCAGTCTGTTGGGCCACACCAGTACCTTGGAGTACCCTTTAGCTCAAACGAGGTCTAGACTAGACAACTCTTTTGAAGAGTTTAAAAGGGGAGCGTTATTTTATACTCAGTAAGTTGACAATTTAGAGGGAAAAAATTCTTACAGTTACTCACTACATGCACAATATGTCATTTAAGGAGAGCGTATCACACTACCAAACTACAGAGCCTAACCTCAAGGTCCCTCTGAAAGCATTTACCAGTGATAAAGACATTAAAAACAGACAAGACTGTATAATTTTCTGTTATCATCAATCTGTATCGTGGGTTTTTTGAAAAAGTACTGACAAGTGATTATTTCATGTTTCAGCTTTAAAAAAAAAAAAAGAAGAGGGTGCACATGAAAATCAGATTCCCAGAGTCATTGTGTCAATAGACACATGCACATGTAAACATCTTGGACATTGTGAAGGTATTTCTCATAAAACACAAACTGGAATTTAGGACTTGCTTTCTGTAAGAAACACTCTGACATCATAACCACCATAAATGAAGCCATATATGTGTCTTACCTGATAAAAGCAATATAAGAAATACAGCAAAGAAATCAGGATACTCTGCTAGCCCAGAGTAATTCATTTTGAAGTAGGTTCTGAAGAAATGACCAATCTGTTTTCCAAGAAGTTCATCAAAGGTGCCACTCCAGGCTCTTGCTACACTTGATGTACCTTCGTAAAATACATGCATGTTTAGGGTTTTGCATACATACAAGGACACAGTTACTTCTACTGAAAAAGAAATAAAACTAGTGACTAAAGTAACTATTTGCATTTTTAAAAGCAGAGCTCGTGTTAAAACAGTGATTTTTTTTTTTAATAGAGATTTTAACATTGTAGATTTTTTCTACATAGTTAAATTATAAAATATTCTAAAACTAAAATATACTAATTTGTACCTCATATATTCCCAAAATATTGCAGAAATTATTTCTGTATCATTTATATTTGATGAAATCCTGGAAGAGACTTGTTTCTAAAGTTACAATATGGCATTTGTTAAACAATATAAAGCAGTATAAGAAAGCAGTTTAAGAAAGAACATGAAGGAAAGTTTGTTCACCTGGAAGTAAAGCAAAAAAATCACTAGTAAGACATACATTGCTGGAGGCAGTACTTAAGACTAATACTATCCTCTGGTAAAGAGGGTATGTGGCCATGGCTAATACAACCTTATTTTTACCACTCTCCTATCACGAAATACACTTCAATACAATACTCTGGCATATTGATTTTGTGGTGATTTGGGCAACAGTCCTGTAGTTAGGCATATATATACAGCTAGGCATGCTTACACACAATATAATGGATGCTCAGAACACGTACCTCTAGAAGAAAACATTTTTGAATCAAGAAACATTGTTTCTGCTAAAGCAATGAAATAGTTATTTGAATATCTGCCATATAAGCATTGATTTTATTCAGATCTGGTGAACTCTGTATTTGATGAGATTATATGACAGGACATGATTTAATTAGCATGAGGTTATAGTAGTAAGTTAGTACTTAAATTTCATTACTTTATTGAAGTGAAAGTGATGGGGTTCCTGTAAATGTCCTTGGTGTGTGTATTCAGAAAAATATGCTTATTGATTTTACTGAAATAATTCTTGCTGATCAAAGAGAGCAAAGAAATCTTGTTTATTCCTATGTATCTTCTCTGAACTTCCATGCCACTGAAAATGATCTGCAAAAGCATCTTACAAAACAATCTGTTTACAATGGTGATGCACAGGAGGAAATAACTTAATCGAATTACCTTGGTTATTTGCTCCCAGCCGGAGTAAAAAACAATACTAGCAAAGTACAGAGACAGAAAAGAAAGACTGACCCAAATCTGCATCTTATATCTGCTGCCTCAGAAACCCTTGAGACCCATGTTTGTTCTTAAGCTTACCTATAACATAGGATAAAATAAGATTCCAACCAGTGATAAAAGCCCACAGTTCACCGACAGTTACGTAAGTATACAAATATGCAGAACCAGTCTTGGGAACGCGAGCACCAAACTCAGCATAGCAGAGACCTGCCATCACAGATGCCAGCGCAGCAATGAGGAAAGAAACGACGATGCTAGGTCCAGAATTGGATTTGGCTACTTCTCCAGCAAGGACATAAACACCAGCCCCAAGGGTACTTCCTACACCCAGGGCTATAAGGTCCACCGTCGATAAGCACCGGCACAACTTGGAGTCCTCAAGGCTTTCACCACCAACGTTCTTCTTCCGCACCAGACACCGAACAAAGGACAAAGCTGGTCCACAGGGCAACATGGTGGATGTAGAGCTCTGAAATAAAAATAATCATTAGAGCACATAAAAGGTAGCATAGACATTGCTGAAAAACAACTAAAGAAACATATTTGCGTAAAGAATTTTAATCATGCCTACTTATTAATATACTTACATTCTTCTATGACATTAAATAAGCTAGTATGTGGCTTTTCCTCAGGAAACATATTAGGGATTCAGTATTCCTAACTTTATATTTAGCACTTATTTCCCCAGGGAAAGATATCCATTATCTTTAGGTTTACTACACTGCTGTAAAAAAAGAAGAAATTGTTTCTAATTATCTGCTGACAGACACTTTTTAACCATTTCTAAACCAGAACCAGAACAGACATCTATTATCTCATATATCTTAAGGACTTTTTAAGACAAGGATCAGCACCAACACACAGAAGGATTTTTAAGATCTAAAACTTCCAACACCAAGGCTATAAACACCAAAAGTTTTTAAATACAGCATTCTGACAGAGCCAATGCAATCTCCTTTTGCCTCCAAATAACCTGGCTTTTGCCTTCAGAATTTGCTTCAGTAAGAACTGCTTGAAAGGAGATTAAAATAGTTTCTCCTCCTTCCCACAAGAAGGACTAATTATCCCAGAACTAATTATCTTTACAAGGAAGCTCGTACACCTCTCCCTAACAGGCATCTAACAGAACCTGATGGGATAACTGCTCATCCCATGCCAATTGCAGTTCTTCAATATTCTGAGTGCACGTCGTAGTGTGGGGTGCAATCAGCTCTTGCACAGAAGCTCAGATTTTGCGACCAGCTAAGTCCTGAAGGCCAGCAGGTGGGCAGCGCTTCTCTGACCTGTGATATGGGCATCTGCTAGGAGGCACAGCAGTGACATTGCTTCTCAACTTGAAAAAATTATAGCTGAGGGTCCAAAGCATTTACCTGGGAGGCCGGACATAGGCATCCCGTAGAAAAGAGTATCTCAAAGAGGCAGCATTAATGTACAAGTTCTGTCTTTCTTTAAGTATTCATTTGAATTGTATTGTTGATGACTAGGAGTGTGGTAAGAATTAAGTAATATCGTCTGTCATCTCCCCAAACTGATGTTTGTCTTTGCAACCCATATGGTAAATATCTTATTCTTTGTTCATGATTTGCTAAGTGGAACCCTCCTGAGACCTGAAAATCTTTTTTATTTATTCAAAGATATTCTGCTGGTAGATTCCTCCCTGGTCTGTATCAGTTCCTTTACCAGCAATGAGCATTTCTACTCACAATAGTTCATCCACTAACAGCAATGACTTTGCATCAAGATGGATAGCTCCCTTACCAGCATTTGATCCTAGAACAAAGAGAACTGCCATCCTAAAAGTGAGATTGGTTGAAAAAAATCCCCTTGGATGTGAAAGAGATCTCTGTGCAGAAACATTTTCCCTCTATTCCTGTTATAGCTCCCCAAGTACACTGACATGCCACTTGTCTTCAAAGAGCATCCTTAAAAAAAAAGGTCTCCATTCTCTTTCAAGGAAAGGAAAGTTGATAAAGGATAGTGAATGGAATTTAATAGCTCTGGGCAGTGATGCTTAAGGCTCATTAAGAAGGTGATAGCTGCCCTAGGACAGTGGAAGGAGGCAAGACAGACAACTTTCTAAAGCTTTGCTGCAATTATACAGTACTTTCAGCCAGCCAGACTCTCAGAGATAAGTATCTGCCCATGGTACATAGACTTCATCCACTGAGATTTCACACATCAGCTTCAGAACTAAGATGATGTGCATGCTGGCAGACAGAAGACATGCATAAGCTCTTCTGAAGGGAATCTACATTGAACAGCCCAGACAAAATCCCCTCCTGTAGCTCTTGAACTCTTCAGTAAGAGCAGTCCTTCTTTGGGCCAGAGGCTAAAGCACTCCACTCCCCCAAAGCCAGGTTTGTCTATCTTGGGCTGTATTTTGACAAGTATTCCCAAGACCACTATGGTGTTGTTTTTTTCTATGACATTTCTGAAGCTGTAGCAATCACTTAGATGCTGTATTAATATACTCATTAGGCTTTAGCCCATGATGTCAGGCAGCAACGCTCTTGTGACTCCATGCCCTTCCCCTTAGCAATTTCAATTTTACAGAAACATGGCATTTTTTTAAGGAATTATTTTCTTTCCTCCCCAAGTGATAGGTCTTTTGGTATTTCATTAACAGGAAAAACTACTCCGGCAAATGTTGTTCTGAGAACACTATTCAAACAGATTGCTCTGCTCCTTTGCAATTTGAGAAAAGAAGTCCTGAAGTTGGTAATCTACCACAGTGGCCAGGTGGGTGATACTATGGTTTTTTCTGCAGAGAAGGAATAATTGTGACAAAACAGGAGGGGGTTTTTTCTGCTTCTGCTTTCTCTGATTCTTGCAGAGAGAACAAGAGGCTGGTTCTTGCTAGCCACAAGCCAGTAAGATGAAACACCTGTTCTGACTCAAACCCACCCTTTCTTCTTTAGTCTTCAAAAACTGGACTACAACCAAAGACAAGGTTCAAGACACAAACTCTGTACAGAAAAAAAATAATCTCATAGGCAAGATAAATGTATCTTTTTAGGTATACTCATCCTAACATAGACTTGGAGAAGACACGTACTTTTACAGTGACCACTGCAATCCAAAATGTCTTACACTGTTTTCTATACTTATTATGCACATCTGCATAAGAATCAATGTCTGAACGCTGCTTCACAACTTCTGTTGCTGTGTACCAAGTGCAGAGCACTACCTCAAACACGGCTCCTTTCAGGTTTGGCCAAGACATCCAAAGATTCCGGTATTGATCACTTCATACTTGATAGGAACACGTAGCGGGAAGAACTGATAAGCTTATGACGTTATTTGGCCTTTGTGTAGGACGAAATTATGTAGGCGGTGACAAAGTGTCTTCAGAAATCACTGACAAGTTTAACCTTTTCCTGAGGTGTCCCTTGTAAGATAGATCCTTTAACGCATTACCCACCTGAAGAGAACAACCTGGGCTGACTCATAAGCACAGCTCATGAGAATGCTGTGGCTGAGCAGGCTTCACGCTCAAATACTAACCTACAGATGCAAAGAAGGTAACAGCTGGGTGCGCCTTTTGGTGGCAGCATTGTCCTAGATAAGCTTACACTGACTGCAACCACAAGCTCTTAAAAGGGTCTTATTCCTGTGCCAGCATGATCAGGCAAATCTGTTTCCTTTTCTGCTGATCTTCAGGACAGAGAGGAACATGAAGTAGTGTAAGTGAACATGGAAAACATGATCTCTCCTACTTTTTGACCAGTGGGTCTCAGTGTTTTTCTAATTGCTCCTTTTTACCTCCTCCTTTCCTTGTTGCAGTCTAAGCCTGCCTCATCCCAGCAGACTGCTGTGGCCTCTGCTTCCTCTTTGCCTCTGCCACCATGAGCTCCACCAGCACTGACCAACATGTCTAGCTGATGAGCACTGGCTCCTCTCTGAGCCTTCCTGGAGAGGAACACTTGACAGCCTGGGAAATTATTTTTTGGTAATGTATTAGGTAATCAGTCAAGAAGGAAGTGAGCCCTCTTAATGCTCTCTAGCTGACAGAGCTCACAGTGCTTCTGAGCCATCTCAGAGGCACCTGTCCCACATTTCTTAGAGCCGACTTAGATGCCTACTTGCCTCTGAACAACAGAGTTAGACATGTAGCCTGAAAGTGCAATTGGTTAGGGTGAGCTGAGTTGTTAATGCAGTTTAAACAGAGTAAAGACTGAATCTTGAGCTTATACAGAGTTTAGTCATAGTAAATTACTGATAAATAACAAAAAAGCAAAATGCCCTTGCACTGACCAACAAACAGTGTGCACTTATTTCTAGTTCAGGTGAGGAGGAGACCCAACCTGTTGCTTCTTCCATGCTTCAAATCCATGCTAGGCTCCACTTCAGTGAATTCTACTTTACAGAGACATTTGTCACAAGCAAACACCGATGAAGTCCATTTGTCACTGACCTTGGCACATTGCTTTTGCTGTGTACAATGGAGGTGGCAGCTTTGCGTGAGCTGGGTCACTGCACTTCTGAAATAATTTTTGGACTAAGTTTTTCTTTAGCTACAGATTACTCTATAACACAGAATACACCTCCAACAGTCCTCCAAAAAAGGGAGGTCCCAATTCAACTGCCTTAGACTTGAGGACCAATCTGCAGGCCATATTCAAGCCTCCTCCTTCCTTTAATGCATTCCTAGAAAGAAATGCAATACTGTCCACATTGCAGTTTACAATTTTACCCTTTCAAACACGTGCAACAAAGAGACATGCAGGACAGGAGGACTTTGTTTAGACAGGAAAGGAATTGGACAGATCTATCCAACACAGGGGGAAAAAAAACCCTGAAAGCTTCTTCATCACATTCATGTTGTCAGAGTACCTGAATAAGCACAGATACTTTCCCTGTCTCTTTTGTTCTTTATTGTTTTGAAGTTTTTCTCTATGGTAGCTGCTGATACTTCTTCTTAATTTCAGCCTTTGAAACCAGTTTACTGCTTGATCACCATGCATCTGAATGCTAACCCAAGAAGAAGTGTTCAGCCTTATAATTTGTACCAGCTCTTCCATTCAGATGGATGATCAGGAACATTTACTGGTCGTCTATTGTTAGCCCTCTTCTAGCAGGAAAAATTTGGTGTCAAAAAACTTGTAGCTACAAACACAATACAAGGGACATAGTCTCCATGTGTAAAGTTTCTGTTCATCTTTAAAACTGCTTTGTCTACTTCAGTGTCACATAAAACCTACCATTTTTGTAAAGTAGTTTCCATGTAAGAAAAGCCTAACAACCTCCTACTCCAAAATAAAACACAAACAACAGGTGGATATTAAAGCAAAAAAGTAACTGTTATACTATGTATCACCATAGTCTCACATTAAAATAACATTTTAATTTAATTACATTAAATAAGTGGTTTAAGTCAGTACTTATCAAACCCAAGCAAAACTTTTGGTTAAACTTCAACTGTGCTGCAGTTGCCATTCACCTTTTAGTACAAAATTTTCTGTTAAAGGTTCTAAGATAAAAAAGTCTTTTATGGAAAGCAACTGTTATAGAGCAATATAAAACTTATGAAAGTTTTAATACTGCTATCAAGATGTATGTTTAAAGATTTCCTGAAGCAAAATAATTTAAAGATATTTTACTTATAAATTATTTTGTTGATCTAATATCATATACTATTATGTATTATAAATGTCAGGTGCAGTAGTTTAGTATTTCAAACAGCATACCAATTAGGGAGAAAATGCTCCAATAAATTTGTAACATATTGAAAACTGAAAAATATAAATATATACTGATTATGTACAGATTACTTTGGAGTCTTTTGTCAGCCTCATTGTCCTGAAAAAACTGTGAAAGTTTATATTTTCTATTTTCCATCTGTAGAATTTATAAGAAATTTTTCATTTGCTCTGAAGTACATTTAGCCTTACTCAAAACTACAGTATTGCATTGATTAGATCTAGTGCAATAATATATTAAAGTAAAAGAATTCAGAGATTAAGAAGAACTAGATACAGTCTATGATTTGTATCTGTGCATACACATGGACAGACAATACCTGATTTTACTGCAACTGCAAGTATTAGATGTCCTGAAAATTGATGTGCCCAAGACTTTCACAAAATTCCTAATGTTCTGGAATATTTAAAGTAGTGTCTTTAAATAATACTTAAAGCCCTAAAATTGAAAAGCAGCATCTGTAACAGAAGTCTAATATGTATAAAAAGGAAAAGGAAAGCTTTATCATCCAAAAGCAGCAACACCTTCCAGTCAGACTAGGAAGGAAAACATAAATTGCATCTTCTAGATATTAACATAGTAATTTGCACTTTGTCAGAGGCACACTAATGCTGTAATGTCACTAAATTTAATAATGCATACCACAGCTCTTGCTACTCAAAAAGCACATCTGTTAAAGGCAAAGTTTCCTATGCTAAGCTATGTTGCTTTCAGGTTACATCTTTGAGTAAACTTCATTACAAACCTGATCCAGAGCAACTTCTGCTGGGCAAACTCCTGCTTCTCTTACCCAGTCCCGAAATTCTGCCGTCTGAAATGGAAAAGTAATGACTGAAAGTGATTTTATTAAAATATTTGCCTTGAAAGCTAGCTGTAGGTTGTGTGAGAGCTGTTGGTGCTGGGGGTGGAGGCTCGGCAGCCCGGGTGATTGGAGGGCTGTGAGCTGGTCAGCTATTTGCCCAACTACGGCAGGGAGGGAGAGAAAGTCTTGCTGCTGTTCAGATAAATCATTCTCACTCTTTTCACAACACAAAATCCAACTAGAATGCCATTTTCTACATTTAAACACACCTACATGCTTGCATACAAAATGCAGACTGTTGTGACCAACCACACTTCCCCAGCGACTCCTTTTACACATCCTGAAGGAAAAGCAAAAATACAACTGTCAAACTTGGTCTCCCACTGTGAAAGCAAAATATTCCTACTGCCCCTGTAAAAAATAAACTGGTTTTGAAGCATATTGAAGGATACTTTGAACACTTTGAGTCCTGAATCAAATACTGTAGCATGAAATAGCTTTTGCTGAGTAAATTTTAGAATACTATAAATAATTTTAAAAGTATGGCTGTGGCTAGAAACAACAAAAAAAACACTATATATTCAGAGTCTGGATAGAGTCCACTCTGTTGAACTGGGGTAGATGCACCATACAGCATTGTTCTCCTCTACATGGCTTGAAATGTAAAAATGCTGGAGACTGGAATTAGAACAGTCCAAACAGTACTGTGACACACCAATAAATAATGCTCAGTTTCTTAAAAAATTGCTTCCAGAATAAACCAAACCCCGATAGATAATATACAGCTGTATTTTTATGACTTCCAATGACAGACAACCCCACCCCAAACATGTAGCAGCATTTCCAGTCAACATTATTCACAGCATACTGTTTCCTTTAAAACATTCATGTTTCAGTATCTCTCTTTTTGTTCAGAGAACACTGAAAATGCAAGTCTTGCAGAGAAAAGCCCTGTGCTTTTCATCATTAAAAAGTCTGTCCTAAGAAAATAGGGAGAAAAACACATTCAGTGTGGCAGCCCCCTGCGACTTGCTCTCAGCTTTTAGTTTTCCCTGAGAGTAACGTCTGCCAGTGCTGCAGGAGCACAGAAAGCTCCTCTTCCCCAATGGAAAGTCCTATTTCCTGCAGCCACATGCAAGTGACAAACTTTCCTCAGCTCTCCCAGATCCAAGGAGAAATACCCCCAAGAAGCGTGCTTCATGGGGATGAGCTGTATGTCCAGACCAGGAGTCCAGATGTCATTTCTTAACTTATCCAAGGCTATTCTTTTCTTAAAGTGCAAAAAGGTGTGAAGAGTAAAGGCCCTGTTGTTGAAGCTCTAAGGATAACAATACTCATTCTTCCCCTTGTGCTGACCTCATCCTGGCTAAATATGAACTCTATCTCCTTTCCAGTTAATACCCAATCAGAAGACAGAAACAAGAAATAATGCTAGAGGTGTAAGCTGCTAAACAGGCTAGGTTTCTTGTATGGAAACTAACAAGAATTACTTTTAAGGAGCATCACTCTCAACCATGATAACATCTCGATACTTTTTCCCAAATTATCACACTCTAGCAAGTCTGTACAAATTCGATAATTACTTGTGTGGATTTGTGCTTACATCCTCAAGGCCAGTTCTGAATAATTTACAACCATGTAGATCCATTAGGAATTGTTATTAATGCTTATATTAAGTGATTTATTGCATAATCAAGGGAAAACATGTCTTCCACTTTAAAAAAAGTAGAAGCTGTGATTGCTTTGTAATCTGCTGAATACAGAGACTCCATTTGTACTTGACTTCTAACAGCTAGCCTTCCTCAGACATACCTTCCCCATAGTGTCAGGGCAGATACCCCCACAGAAAAGCTGAGTGTGAGGGCAGCCTGGCATTGGTGTTCAGGTTTGATCGCTTCCCATTTCTAACTCTGAGGCATCAGCTCCTCTGGGATTGCCTCTTCAGAAGTGGATCTCCCTTTTATGGAAAATGCTAGAAACAACATTACAGTAAATCAGGTTTAGTATTACTTGGATTCCTCTTTGCTTTCTGCCCCTCTTCATTTTTATTCTTGACCTTATTATGGTACAGATTTGTTACAGACACTAAAAGTTCAAGCCCTTCAGGGGCTGTATAAATCAGCTCAAAATTTCATCCTCATTTTTTAAATTAACAGTAGAAACTCTACTGACATCCATGGGGCTGGAAAGTCACTTGCAAGTGCACTTCCTGGTTCCTTCGGAGCTATCACCTTGCTGTGGTAACAATTCGTCCTTGATAATACCAGTAAATATATGGATCATTACAAAGACTGATAAGACCTGCACTGCTGTGTTTCATTTGACTTTCTAAACTTAATCCTGGGAACAGAAGCACACAGCAGCTACACTGCTGAAGGCTTTCAAATCTAGAGTCGTCCCTGGCTCCCAGTCAAGAGGCAGGGACTACACTGGCTGGTGAAGTAAAACAGCTTGCATCTGTCCTGTCTAGATCTAGAGCACTGCGGGGTAGATCAGTATGTCCACACTATGTAGTGCTTACCTCAGAGGTCCTATGGACACTCTGACATAACCTTTTGTGCGTTTTCAGTCATGCATACTTGAAACTACAAGAAGACCGTTTGCCAGCCACCAGAGTGGCCTTTTCATAAATTCGGCTGAAAGGTGTATTTGTGTGCCTCAGGGTGTGTGACACAGCAGCATCAGAGAGGTGCTGATGAAGGCATAGGGTCTGGTGGGTACCAGTGAAGGACGCCAGATCTGAGGCACTTTGAACAAGACTAAGCCGACAGAGTGGTGTCTGGAGGCAGCTACCTGCAATAGCCTACCCACCTTCTCTCTTGGAGGAAACTTTTGTTTGTCTCCAGAAAACTGCTGTGGTTTGTCCATTGTGTGTAGTCCACTTTGGCTACTAGTTTGTTTCCAGTTACAAATCCAACTGTATTTTGACCAACAACATTACTTTATAGCTTAGGTTTTGGGTTTAGAGACTTCTTTTCTGCTCCTTAGCAATTATATCACACTTGGATTATATCCACAGTGCCTTATCCAACAGTTCTCTGACTTGCATACCCCAAGGGCTGTCACAGCACATTCTTTCCATAAAGAAGGTGATCAGAAATTCTCTTCTTGTCATGAAACAGCTGACCACATTAGAAGGAATGCACTGAAAGAGAAAACTGTTTCATTTATTTTCCTATGGAAGGCTCCTTTAAGACTTTCTTTTACAGTGTCAAAAGAGTATGAACATATTTTCAAAGTTACATGAAAATTCATGCTCAGGAAATTTAAAATTGGAAAAAAAAAATAATCCCCATTGATTTCTGACACTCTTGCATAGACTGAAACAAAATACTGCAGAGGCCCAAACGACAAACTGATTAAAAGCTGCTCTGCTGTTGACTCTCACTTGTCTCACAGATACAGCCTTGCAGCTATGGGCCAAGAAGCTGTGAAGTTTTACATAACTAGAAGTGCTAACTTTGTAAAAGCGTGTGCATGTGTAAAAACATGTGCTTGTCCATATAACTACCCATGCTGCACAGAAGTTAAACATGAACAAAAGTGCTCACAGGACTGGGGCCTTAGTGAACCATTGCAATCCCTCGACGGTGCTCTGCACACTGCACACTGCGTGCTGCTTTGCCTTGGAAGTCAGGACTTTGCAGCTGACTGTAATAAACATAACTTTTGACAGGCACAAGGAAAAAAACCACAACATGGTTTGTTCAGTTTATGCAGCTCTGATGGGATTTGAGAAGATGTACTAGTATTCATAAAAGGATTCATCAGATCCTTTCTGTGTCAAGATAAAGTAATTACCATTTTAGTGGCTCTGAGAATAAAAGGTTACCACAAAAAATAAAATTAGTGCAATCTATATGCTAATCTATGTAAAATGGCCATAAACACGTAAAAGAGAAAAAGAATCTTCAAAGAGCCTAACAGTAATGTAGGCTATCTCTATAATGCTACGACAGGATCATTTCTGAAGAGAACAAATTACAATCGACACTTTTTAAAAGGCTTTCTATTTATTAAAATATAAATATATTTATTTTACAATAGATTGCATCTCATGGCTTAAGCAGATTGCTGCAACTAGTTCCTACAGAATGTTTTACAGATTAAAATAAAATTATCACTTACCAATTCTCACAACTTCTCTTTAATAATTCTCTTCACTTTGTACTTAGAAAGAAAAACACCTTAAATCCTGATCTTCTGTAAGAGAAATGTAATACATCCTATTGGGGATGTCAGTCAATGAAAAACTCAACATGAGCAGACAATGTGTGCCTACAGCCCAGAAGGCCAACTGCATCTTGGGCTGCATCGAAAGGAGTGTGGCCAGCAGGTCAAGGTAGGTGATTCTGCCCCTCTACTCTGCTCTTGTGAGACCCCACCTGGAGTACTGTGTCCAGTTCTGGGGCCACCAACATAAGGACATTGAGCTGCTGGAGTGGGTCCAGAAGAGGACTACAAAGATGATCAGAGGGCTGGAGCACCTCTCCTATGTGGACCAGCTGAGACAGTTGGAGCTATTCAGCTTGGAGAAGAGAAGGGTCCGGGGGGGAGATTATTGCGACCTTCCAGAACCTGAAGGGGTCCTCCAGGAAAGCTGAGGAGGGACATTTTACAAAGGCAGGTAGAGACAGGATGAGGGGCAATGGCTTTAAACTGGAAGAGGGTACATTTTAGACTAGATATTAGGAAAAAATTCTTTACTGCAAGGGTGGTGAGACACTGGAACAGGTTGCCCAGGAAAGTTGTGGATGCCCCCTTCCTGGAAGTGTTCAAGGCCAGGTTGGACAGGGATTTGGGCAACCTGGTCTAGTGGGAGGTGTCCCTGCCCATGGCAGGGAGGGTGGAACTAGATGACCTTTAATATCCCTTCCAACCCAAACCATTCTATGATTTTATTATTATATTGGTCTAATATATGCATGAAGAATAAATCTGTTAGCCTGCATTTCACATGTAACAAGAAGAGCTACATTGGCACAAATTCCTACTAGTTATTGTGACCCAGGAATGAGTCATTTAACCTAATACTAAGCATGTACCAAGCAGCTACTAGCTATCATTTGTTGAATTCCAAATATTCCCTAGGGTCTAAAGAAAATGTTTTTAGTGCTGATTCATAGTTCTGTCCCCAAGTGTAAAATCAGAGTTTTGGAGAAGCCTTGGAGAAGGAACGTAACTATTTAAAGCCATAGCCTCTAGGAAAAAAAGAAAATCCACACATACTTTTTGACCCAAATCCACACCTTGAATACAGGATAAATATAAATTGGAAATTTAGATAGAAAAGTTCATAATATATACAAAGAAGAGCCAAGAAAATAAAGGTTAAAACTCCCCATAGACCAGGGAAAGGAGCAACAGATGTGGCTCCACACAGAAGCTTGGGAAGGAGCGTAAGGAAGACACCACAGGCCAGTTGAGGCATAAGCACACTTCTTTATCTGAGGCATGAGATTACAACCAGTCTTTCTATAAGACCAAGGAGAAAGATCTACCAAAAACCAAAATGTTAAGACATTGTGCAGTTCTGAGATGTAAGCTATTGGATAACATCTTACTCTGCTTTTCCATAAGGCTGATGGAACTCACAAGATCTCAAACTGAAACAAACTTTTTTTAAAAAAAAAAAATATTCCATTTTTTGACAGCAGTCCAAGACAAATGTTTGAGCCACATGGGCAGTAACATGCTACTAACTATGTATTTATTCTTCTGGTGGCAACTTAGGCAGATAATTAGGCATATTTCATAGTAATTATCCAAGCCTATGTAAATGCAACTGCATTAATAGTACTTAAATCTCAAAACTTAAAAAAAGCCCAATCCTTACTACACTTTTTACCCAAATAATGGGGCTCTGGGTTATTTATTCTTAAGAGTTATATCAACATTTACAAAGTGAGTACTTTTTCAGTTGTTTTGAATCTGTTTCCTTCATAGTTTTTTAAGATTGCCTTGTTCTAGTTATCATTTTTTTCATTAAATTCATTAACCAATGAAAATTCATTTGTAGGTCCTTCTATAATATAGGACTGTCATCCTTCAACTTACCGTTTTTCCCCAGCCAAATAATCTCTTTTCCTAGTTTACTTGCATTTTTTATAGTTGTAGAAATATCTCTGAGGGGATTTTGGTGGGGATTTTTGGTTTGGTTTGGTTTTGTTTTTTCTTTAAAAATCTTTCAGTTGGAACAACTAAAAGTGTTGTTTTTTTCCTGTATCAAAAAGGGAAATCTTTGCAGTTACAACCTTTAATGAACATTCAGTTTTCCTATAAAAAACAATTTTCTCCTGAAAATTTCTATTAACTTCCTTTCTACTTCATCTCTGAGGTATGTCATTAACAATCACTTTCCATGCCAGAAAATGCCTGCAAAAATTATACGAAGGTTGCTGTTTTTATTTACTCTTTTTAAAGTGTTTTTTAATCAGTAACAGGGCTTTACCTCTCACCCCATGATTACTGTTTCCATGACAGCCTCTTGTCTAAGACATAAGCAAAAGCCTCTTACAAGCCTTTTACAAGGCTTTTTTTTTACATCAGATCAATTCCATCTATTCTGTCCTCTTCAAAACCAGACAAAATAAAAATTAAAAGCCTGACAACCTAGTAGAGAAGTTTTTACAAATACAATCCTGGAATATTTCTTTTTCCTGTGTTAATAGGAAGATACGAGCGATGACTTTGGGAGCAAAATTAAATCCCAGCTATTTCCCTGCTGAAAATTGTATTGGTTTGCACAAAAGCTGGTGGTCCTCTAAAAGGGACTTAGCCACTGATTTTAAAGTGGAAATCATGAAAGCCCTTTTACATGCCTAAACTTCTGAGGTGGCTTCTAAAATGTCTATAAAGTCGACATATTTTTGAATGGCTTTGGTTGCGTGCTCCTGTGTGCTTCCACAGAGGAATCACAAAGGGAACAGCTCAAGAGCACAAAAAGTAGCCTAATTTCATGATGTAAGAAAGGAAATAAGGCAAGTAACTAATAATTCACCTAATATCTCCTCCCTTCCCAGCCTCAGCTGGCTGGTTTGATGGCAGAAGTGGTATCAGTGTCAGGGATTCTTCCTCTGCTGAGGTTGCCCAGTGCCATCCCTAGGTCACAGCACCTCTTGGCCCATTTCACCAGTCCACCATACACTAATAGACTCCAGGGGGTCTTTTGATTAAATTTTTTTAAAAAGCACAATTAATTTTCTGTATTGATTTATTGCAAATTGTTTTAAATAACTCAATTTGCTATTAAAAAGTGGACTTCTTCCTTTTTCTCCATGGGGGCCAAGGGAGGAAGAACAGAGAGTGGAGAAGAAAGGACTAATGTATCTAAATTAAGACTAAAAGAAATCATGGATGACATTGGAAATAGCTTTCCTTACAAAAGTGTCACGGAACAAGGGAAGGGAAGGAATTTTTATTACACATCTTACTTGTTCCTATATGAATTTTTATGGCACGTGGAAAAGATGCCATCTTAAAGAGATTACAAAAAAAACCCGAACTAGGTCACCAAATCAAGGTGTCACAACTTTCTCAGAATGGAACGTCTAAAATGAAGTATGCACTAATTATCTGCCAATTATAACAGTTTTAAAAAGCCAAGTTTGCTTTCTCTTGCTTACAGAAATCAGTTAGATTCATACATAGTTTATATTCCATATTTCATTTTTATTCAGTCAAAGGCAGTAAGAATTAGAGAGATTCCTACATAAAGGTTTTGACGAATCTCCTTTGCAATCAAATACTGCTCTGAAATAATGGCAAAGTATTTGAAGTAGGATCCATTACTGTACTGGACTTTAAATACTAAATCAAAGAAGTATTTTGCTTCCATTCTGTGTGACGTGCCCACACCACTGGCAGACATCACTCACACCAGACAGAACCAGCGCCCTGCTGTGATTTATTTTAAACTTATATATCAGAACAATACAAAACAACATAAACAGCAATGGTTAGTTCATATGATATAAACGAGCTCCATCTGCAAGGCTTAATCCTAGAAGCCATAAACAGCATTCTGTGTTCTGAAGTGAGTGTGTTAAGACCATGCCACATTCCTTGGGGGTACTTTCTGCACCCTGCAGAATTAAACACCACTTCTTTCAAATATGAAATCCGCAAAAATAATAAGTCACTGCAAAGTCAATATAGCAACCCTATTACAGAGCACTACCCTTTGACATTAGATGTAGACACTTGAGCCAGACATTCTGAATATACACTGTCCATGTCAAGATCATATAAATTCTAACATCTAACATTATTTATAACTGAGGCAACTAATGCCAAAGAATTTCTTTTTCATTCTTGGCTTTAAATAGCACTACTATATTTAATGCATTAGGAACAGAGCTTGAAGAACACTATAACCTTCAACTGGGAATTTTTCTGAAAAGGTTTTCAAATTTCTCAGTATTTTTTAAGCAATTCAATAAACAGCTTGACTGTGTACAACATCTCAAGGGGAAAACATGACCAAGACTCCAAAACATGGCAAAATCCAACACTGACTTTGCTAGTCACACACTGTTATCTTGATCGCAGTTTTCCAAAGGGCCAAGCAAAAGCTATGGGAAGTGACCCTATGTTAGCCTAACCATGCGCTGCAGCTTTCCAGAGAGCTTACACTTGCACAGGCTGAAGTGCTCCATTTTTGTCACATAACAGAGCAGTGCAAAGAGCAAGGCTCTGTTCAGTATCTTCTGAAGGTACATAGAAAAGCCTCTGTGAGCTTCCCTTAAGAAAGAAATAGTCTTTTGTATCTTAATCAAATAATAGCTATGCATGACAGTTGCATAACCATGATGAAGGCTGCTGCTTTGCAGCAGATATGACTTAATGCATGAAGCTTGAAACACTGGCAAGTGTGCCTGAAGAAACCAGATCTCCTCTTGGTATAAATCCAGGATTAGTTTAGGAGAGACATTTCAGCACAGCATAAAAAAACTACAAACATGTAAGACAGTACAAGCATAGGTTCATAAAGTGATGAATGTTCTGAAAATAATAAATGACATGGAATAACACAAACATCCCAGAGAAAGCCCAACTTGTGTGTGTGCACGTGTGCACCTGTACTCCCAGCCAGACAGCAGGATGGTTCTTTACTTGAAACTTTATCTTCAGTATAATTTGTCTGGAGGTTATTGGAAAAGCTAGCAGCTTAGCAGTTCCACAGTTTTTCCAGGAGGCTGTTCTGCTTATGAAAAATCCAAAGTTATTTGAGCATTAAATTGCATTTATTGTACCTATGAATCTACTTCACTGGCTACCAAATGTCACAGAGAAACAAACCACATAAACGTTGCTTGCAGAGAAATACTTGCAATACCAACTGATGAACTAGTTATAATAAATTACTTACAAATGTGTTTTCAGGATAATTTGGATCACACACCAACTGGAAAGTGGTTGGGACAGCCCATCACTTCCCCCTCATGAAGACTGGGTGAAATCCAGTTTTCCAATTTCACTCTGTTGTGGCGACAGAAGGCCCATAAATTTATAACTTTTAATGCTATCTTCAGTGAACACAGAACATTTTAATAAGCATTTTAAACCATCTCCTTCTCTCAGTCACTTTCTTCTGTTGCCACATCCAATGATCCTGAATGGCATGCTCAACTTCTGATTGAAGTGGTCAAGGGATGTCACACAGGTAATTATGAATCCCCTCAAACATCCTCTAAGTATTATGTATTGAATATTAGCAACAGAGAACATCAAGCACAGTAATTACACATTCTTCACAGAAACACTATTAAAACTATGAAGCTTTAATTGTTCTACACTAGCAACAGATACTCATAGAATGAAATTTGTTAAATAAAATTAAAAATCCTGCATGCCTAATCTAAAAAAATTCTTAGCTAGTTTAAATGATAATCAACTAGTCAGCAAGCATACCTTGGCTAAGATCCTTTTTCATCTATTTGCTGCTTTACCAGCCTTTGGAAAATGCCACTTTGTCATACAGTTGTCAAACTACTGCCCCTTTATTTCTGTTCCTAGAAACGCAGCCAGTAATGCACGTGCATTTCTCATGCAGAACTCCAGTTTCCAGCAGCTGAAGAGGCCAAAGCAGCACCAAATGTTCCCTGTGCTCAGACTCCCTTATCTTCCAATTACTTTCTTTTGTTTCCCTTTAATCTTGGCCTTTTTTCACATTCCGCATACACACTAAGTTCAAATTTTCATTCTTTTCTGCCTTCTTAAATTATTGTATGCAAAGAACAGACTCTCATCTTAAAATATTCTATGGACCCACTAGAGTGGTCTGGACATCTTTTTATCCAAATATCCCTTCCCTTTAAGTGCAGCCTCTCACAAAAACATAACTCTTCTAGCACTGAAATACCATGCATATCCATCTAAATATTAAGCTTGTTATTCAGAAGTAGTGTGCAAACAGTATTGCATGCCAATAGTGACTTTCAGACACATTATCAGTTGGTGCCAGAGTCCATCTTGTAACATGACAAGTGAAATGGATGCATTGTTACTAATATGAGACCCAAACAAAATGTCACTCTAATTTTGCAATAGGTGATTTTGGACAGATACTGAGAGATGCCAGGGACCACATCATTATTGGCTGCCCAGCTTAACTGCAATTGTACTGATTTTGTGATAAATCCGTAAGAGAAAAGTGGTCTGATGTGATGAGTGTTCTTCAGAAAGTAGTAGGGAGTTCTATCTGTTTCAGTAGAGGCTAAAATAATCCCATGAGCATCTTAATAAATTTGAAAATTAGTTTGAGTAAAGTGATTTTAAAATGTTACTGTTTTCCTCAGTAGACTGGAGTATCAAAAGCCATCATGTAGCACATTATATTGAAATGATCAGTTGTAAGTATTCATTTCAAAAATAAAACTCACCTCAGAAGAAATTTTAAAGAGTTTTTTTGTTGGTTTGTTGTTTTTTTAATTATTATTTTATTTTAACCTACAGCACTGTACTAGATGAATGAACATAAAACAATTCATGAGACAGGAAACTACTGAGATACAGTAATTGCTCCCCTATGAAAATGTTCCTTAAAACATTTTAAATTACTTCTAGATTTATGCTTAGAATCCTTTGTCTTGGTTCCAAAAAAATCTAACAGAAATCTAATGATCAACAGACAAACAATTTGTAAACACTTTGATGATAACAAAAGGAAAATCACTGTTGTACTTCAGTGTTTCTCCACTGAAGTCTAGAAATACAGATCAAAGCACCTAAATACCTCCAGTTTCACAAACTTTATATGGGCTTCTCAAGCAAAGTATCCAGAGTTCAATATCTGGTACTGAATCACCTAAAACATTATCTATCCATATCTTGGTAATGAGAGGAAAAAAAGAGGAGGAAACTGCAGCAATTACTAGTTCATGCTTCATTAATAACATGATTTTTTTTCAGGTTATTTGGTCTGAGGAGATAGCTCTGAAAAAATATCCTTCTCAAATGCTATCAATTTGGTATACTTAAAATGCAATAACAAGCTCTAATTAATATAAAATAGCATGGAAGTTTGGAAATCCAAGGTAGGAAGTCTGGGTCTTGACAAAAAATGTGAAGGATAAAGAGCTCCTTAGAACTTTCTGGATTTAGAGGGACCCTGTTCGTACTAGTTTCAGTGGTATAAAAATTTTACATGTTTTTTGGTTCTAGCCAAATCTAGTTTTAAAAATCTATCATTATACGCACTGTGGGGTCTCCTGCTAGAACAAAAGGTAAAAATCAATCTCCAAGATATGACATGTGACCTACCTAGAATTATTTGGCATCTTCTGATTTAGGCAAGGGTTTCCCTAAAGACTAACCTCCTCTCTATTTCCGAACTCTGAAGGTACAAAACTTTAAAACGGAAGACAAAACCAATGAAACTCTGCTATAGCACTGGAGATACTTATGGAAACCTGCCATAGAAGACTGCTTGTTGTGTATAAAAATATTTGCATTTACTATACCTCCAAATGATGGCAGAGGTTCCACCTCCTCATGTGTAACTCACTCTGATTATCCTTAAAGATAAACTGGATGGTGACAGGCTACAACGGTCTCTTGCTGGCACAATGGTGAGAGAAATCTTGGAAACTTCTGAGTTTTCAGACCTGAGTCTGAAAAATAAAAGGGATGTTCTTCTAGCTATACAACAGAAATAGGTATTTCTTCTGAAATTTTCAAGGCAACTTATTCTACACATCAAACAGAGCCAAGTAATAATGTCCTAAGCGGGGACCCTAAAACTTCACAAAGCTACAGGTGAACATATTTCACTTACTCTGACATTCTCTACAATTGTAAAAGGAAAAAAAAAATCTCCAAAGAATTAGAACTGATTCATTATCAACTGACCTTAAAAAGAGGGTTTTTCTGATGGGACTCACAAAACCCACCACAAACTGCAGACAACTATGCAACAGTCAGGAATACTTGTAATACTTCAAAATGGATATTTAGGGCAGGCAACAGGAAATGGATGAATTGTCCAGAGCAGAAAAAATGGGTTTACTCTTGAAGGACATCGTAGGCTCAGCACTGGACTGCAATGTTTCGTATGAAACCAGTGATAGTTATTAAGCCAAAACATGAGAAAAGGAGAAAAACACAGTAGAGCTACTAAACCCAGAGATCAAACAGATCAGACAGCTACCCCTTCAGAATAAAGACTACATTATTTACTATTTTAAGTATAACTTTGCTCTCTGCTAGTGATAGCTATGTGAGTGTGTGACATTAGAAATTTTGTCATGACCTAGACATAAATCATATTAACAACAGGCAGAAAATGCCTCTGAGAAAGCAGAGGCAGCTACTCTACCATTTCATGGCGAGCACCATAAAATACACACTAGGATCAGTGATGTGATGACAATGCCACAACTCCTTCAATAGCTAAAGTAATTTCGTATTGCCTTTCATTCTACCTGTTCCTAAAGCTCTATAACACAGACTCTGAAAATAAAACCAAACCCCTCAGAAAGCTTTATCATATGATTAAAATTATGTTCTGCTAACTGGTTATTTTCAAAGAAAACACATAAATAGAGCATGAAAGTATCACTCAGCTGTGGAAATTGTTAAAACGATGAGTCTGGCTCTTCCTAAACTTAGCTTAAATCAATTTATTCATACTACTTTTTTTTCCTCCTCTTTCTTCTACAAAGGACAAAAGACCAAACAAAATAATGTCCACAGCCTTAACTGCCTGGAGCTAAAACAAAGCACATTTGGAGAAGCTTGTGTAAAAGAGAGGACATGGACTCTAAGTGAACGTGAGTAGCATTCAGAGGATTTCTTTGTTCAAAGTTTATCAAACCAAGTATCTGCAAAACAAAGAAAGCACAAGTAACAAGCACATGCTGGATAAAAAGCTATTTGGAAAGCACAATCAAAACCAGATGAGAAGCCATGGATATGGAGGAGTTAATTTTTGGCATGAATTCTGAGACAGGATAAAAGATCAAAAAGAAGCCACTGACAGTCTGGAGTATGATATCCTCCCTGCCCCAAAAGAGGCGAACAACTCCCTAAAAATATAACTGGGTATTACACTGGCTCTTACTCTTAGGCCTGGCATTAGATGTTAGCCACAAATTATTCCTTGTGACATCTATGTGTAATACAACTTACCAGTGTCCAGAGACAGTTCAAATTATTATGCAACAGAATGCCCAGTCTGCTGGGAAATATTTTTAACACTCAGAAGAACTTAAAATCTTCCTGTTTAAAAAATGAAAAAGAAAAAGAAAAAAGTTGATCTGTAGCTGATGAGCAATTTTCTTTTCATATCAGGCAGCATTTCAGATAGAGAACAGTGTTTTGTATTATAGCTAAGAGTAAAATGACTTGGTGACCCCATTTATTTGGATAATTCTTGAGGTTGATGTGGCTCAAATTCATGGAACTAATTTGTCTGGATAACAGCTTTACAAAGGTTCAGAAAAGTCTAGACATTTTCACTGTGGGAAAGAAAGATGTATAATCACTTTTATATAAACTTTAAAAATAATATCCTGCAGTCATCCTTTCATATTGCAAATTGTACTTCTAAAGTCAACAGCAGATAAACTAAAGCAGTTGAAAGGAACTGTGTTTGTACAACACTGGAAGGTATCAAGGGAGGTGAAAATTGCCTTTGATGCAACTATTTTGCAAGAAATGACACAGCAGATAAAAAGATTGGTTATCTGCAGTGCTATAAGCTCAAAAAAATTTAAGCTAAGTGAATGTTAACCTAATGATAATGTGATTCAAAAGTAAGCTACTTCTCAAAGAACTAGTTAACTATGTCATTTCCTATCCACACTCAGGCAGAAGAGTTGTAAGACTCATGAGAAGTTTGAACCCAGTTTCAAGCAGTCTAGCACAATCTGACTAACCAGAGAAAGAAGAAAAAAGGAGGCAAGGGAAACTGAATTTGAGTCTTACCTCACTCTCTCTCACTACAGCTACAATTTTAGCTTACTATTAGAATTTAAACTTAGCTCTAACGTACTTTGGCTTTACTCCATTCTGGCCTGCCAAACTATGTTCCAAAACTGGTTTAACTGGAACCATGTTCAAACACTGCTGCCAAGCTGTTTTAGCTCCAGAACAGGAGGGGAAGGAAGAGTCAGCATTTATTTCTTTGAAAAAGAAAAAGAAAATACTTAATGCTTTATCCTTGATCCAGAAATTCAAACAGTTATGTATAATCAAAAAGACTGAAATCCCTTCAAAATTAAAGGCTTTGTTACAAAAGCACTTGAATTTACTACAGATTGTAGCCACATGGCAAAATCAGTTCCATAAAAACACTCTGAGTCCTAGTTAGGGAAACAAAAAACTTTTCAGTCATGCTAAGATAAAAAATATCTCTGTCATTGTTCACACTACAGTAACACCCAGCTCAGAATCAAGGCCTGTCCAAGAGCTTAATCTAGGAAAAAACAATAGGATGAGAAAAGTAGAGGTAAAACAACCAAATACAAGTCAAGTGAGTTGGATGCTGTCTTCCGACTGATGTGCATCAGTATTCCTGACTGTCAAAACAAGAAGCTCCAGTGTGGCCATTGCTGCTAATACCTTTGAACAAGAATGGAAACTCTTTGTAAAGTTCATCTTCCAAACAAAGTTCAGTTGATTCAGGTCAGATTTTTTTTTTCACCTCAAATTCAAGCTTGGCTGGCTGCTTCCTGCAATTACTTTTTCAATAGCCAACTGTTTGCCCAAGTGGAATGCAATAAGACTGTTTCCTGCCTAAATTCTTACATCCAGGTTTCTTTCTTTGATGCCTCTTAAGTTATCCAGATCTATCCAATATTTTCCATTATGCATCAGATGCAACCCTTTCAAAAAATGTCTTTACATTTCCCTCTTTTTGGCAAAACTCCATCAGCTGAAGATGCACAGTCAGTCTGGAATAAGAAATTTCCCTCCTTGAGTACTAAATTTAATCAGAGCACAAACGCACACCAAGAACAGTCCAGTAAAAAGAGTTTTTATTTGACTTGGACTTCATAGTCCCATACTTAGCTCAATTTTCATGGACTTCTGCCAAGGTGCATTGAAATGGTGTTAGAATCTTAACTCTCTTCCCACCCATTACCGCCAACACAGAGTGAGCTTGGAGAGCAATGCTGGGACACACTTGGTTCAGGACAGGCTGCGGAACTGTCACCAGAACAAGTTTTGAAATGCAATGTGAAAGAACAACAAAGTCATGTACAAGTGAAACCCCATCAATACCACAGTCAGTGCAACAACCTGACTGCAGCATGTATAGGCAAAGCCAAGTCACCCTTGGTATGTTCACATTGACATTTTTGTTCAGATCAGATGCACATTTTCAACACTATTCTCCCCATCATCCTGATCATTCACTGTGCTTTGGGTCACTCTATGGAGCAATCCTGAACCATCCTTTTGGATGAAAGAATTGGAATATGTGCAATCCATGGGACCAGACTAAAGCTAAGCTGAAGTCCTCCTAGTTCTCCCACACATACCAAAACACAAGTGATGCAGTCAGTGAATCCACAGCACCGAAAGTTTTCCCACAAAGCTGCACCAGTTGCCAAAGTAGACACTGCTGCTGCACACAGGTAACAGTCAGTTCTCAGCTGTGAAGGCTGCAGATTGGTCTGACAACCCACCTGAATGCAAAGATGCTTGCTGGACAGTGAAGGCCTGTGCTGTCACTGCTTTGTCAGCAGTTACGGCATAATTTGAACTTAACACCTCAAGTTGGCATTTCCACCAAAATAAGTGGCATACCCTGACTGGATGCTCACTCCTGCTTTCCTCCTTTGTGACAACATAAACATTTCTGTGGCTGCAAAGTGAATTAAACTGGGGAATGGAGCCACAGTAATACTGAGTAGGTACAAACAGTCAGCATTGACCCAGATTAATTTCCTGATACAATTCAGTATTGAGCTGCACAAGTTCTTGTACCAGTATTGCCACAGGGTGACATAAGAAGCATAAACTGCTGTAGGCAAGCAGCATTGCTTTTTTGCAGCCGTGCCAGCTCCAACATTTGTGAAATGACAGACTTAAACTCCTTTTTGGTGCAACCGTAACTCTGAGTAAGGACAAGTTTATTCTCAAGCAATGCAGATCTGTCAGGCAAGCTAAGAGCTTGTAAATGCCACAACAACCTGAATGGCAAGACTAAAGTCTAGAATGTAACACTGCAGCAGCGTCGATAGTGGATGACCCTTAACAATGAGTCAGATCTGATCCCTGCACCGGCAGAAACACCCGCAAAAGACAAATCCACTTTAAGCAAACTTGGGACAGGTCAGCTGGTCAGTTTGGAACACTACTGGCACATGTTAGGGAAACAGGGATATTTAGAGAATACTGATTAAAAAAATTACTTTAAGTGTTATTCCATTCCAAGTTCTGTGCAATGAGCTGAATACTGACACCACACCCTGCACCCTGATGTGGCATTCACTGTCTGATGGGAATGCCAAATGAACATTTGACTCCAAGTTACTTGATCTGAAATTCAAAAAGTATAATGAGGCTTCTATAGAAGTGGTATAGACACTACTAGTTCTGCTTTACTTGTAAGAAAATATTTCCCAAGTTCTATTTCCATGTGCCTTTATTTCAGTGTGAATACTCTTATTTCAATGTGAACACTCTTATTTCAGTGTGATCTATAGGAAAACACTGCTGAAAAAGAAGGACAGCAACCTACAGAGGCTGTATTTGTATAGGAAAGGTTTATTTACCTACTTCTTTCAGTCTTCAGTTTCCACAACTGTTTTCTCAGTTTCAGGAGGAGATCATTATGAAAGCTCATATTCACCATGTGCTGAAACGGTCTTAATATATGAACTTGGAATTCAGATAGGAGGTGCTGCTGAATTCTTGGGTTCATTTATCTAAATCAACACTAAGCAGACTTCTCCCACTTCCCTTTTGACATAAACTTCATACTAGTAACTGTCTACCTGGTTCAAATGGCTTAGTATAATCCTTTTAGTGTATAGTATAAGTCTCAGTATAGCAAACTGGCTGTGACAGGCATCCAGGCAGTATCTTCTTCCTACTATCAAAAGCAAGCTGGTATACTGTACGAGCCTGAAGTCACACATAAAACTGTCATGCACTCATCCTCGTACAAAAACAGTAATTTGATCGTTCTTTGGACTGTTTGGTCTTTGGATGCTGACTTGCTTACCAACTTAAGATTCACAACAGAAAACAAAAAAATACCCAGTCTTTATCAGCCTTATCTATCTTTTATTTGTAAAATTCTCCAACATTACACTGCGAATTTTCTATAGTCTGTAACACAATACAGGATTTCCATATTATCTTAACTAGTGAGCAAGATCCCAGAAGTGGCTGAAGGTTCAGACATACTTCCTTGATACAGGTCTTCAGTAATACAAAGAAAGAATGAAGAGAACCTCTTTAAATGGTCAAATCAATACCAAAGGGCAGCAAAACAACCCACAGAGGAAGAGAGCAAGATTTTTGTGATTTCCATTCTCCACTGCTTAGGATATTCAGCTGCTCCTCACTATGCAACCTGGTGTGGGATCATATTCTGAAACATTAATTTGAACGCATGGAATATACTGCTTCACATTTTGCAACCTTGGGTGGGATTTCAATAGCTAGAGCGTCACTCTTCTTGGTCTGAAGCATATCCCACTTCTGCATTTCATGAAGGCTGATACACTATCAAACATCATCTCTGGAGGCAAGAAAACACAGTTGTTGTAATGGCTCCTACCTCAGGATCTATGCTCAAAAAGTTATCTTTCTGTTCTGCCCAATAATTTACCCCGTTTACCAGCGATACTGAACCAAGCCAAATAAAGTTCAGCAGAACTGTATCAGTCACAAAAAATGCTAATGTCAACGACTGCAGTATTTCTGATGGGGCAATCCAATCTTTCCCCTGCTGGGCCTCTAGAGTAGAAATCGGTGGTAAAATATTCAGCCTTATGCAAGTTCCCTGGCTGACCCAGTTCCACATCCAGGCAGACGATTTCTGTAGGCTGTCCAATTCACAGATTTATTTCCCAAGTTGAGTTCTGGGGAGTATTTTTTGTTTTTCCTGAAATCCTGCTTGCAAAATTTGCTAAGAGAAATGCAAAAGTTCTCCACTTTCAAGCCAGCATCCATGCTAGTTGTTTATGAGAATGTCACTTCACAGAAGTAGCACTGTGAACAAAGTTGCTATATACCACTGTTTCAGGTCTCCCTCCAGCCTCTGGGTGAATTTTTCAAGGGGTTTGTTCACCATCAAAGAGGATTCTACGTACAAAAGTTGAAAACTTGTCTCCCTAGAAAGCAGATGCTCCATCAACTACTGATTTTCCCTTTTGACTTTGATGATCTGCTTTCAAGGGTTTGCAATCTCCTCCAGTGAGATGGAGACATTCAGTGATGCATATATCAGATGCCCTGCTGTGTGTTTCCAGAGTCCTGTTTCCCTGAACATAGCGGGAGTCAAGGTACAAGGAGTGAGCTTCTTTCCTTACAGTTCCAGGCTTCTTTCCAGCCACCACTTCCAACCCCAAGCTGTCCCTTCAGGGAACACTATGAGCACCATTCACATCATTCTGCGTTTCTTCTGCCTTTCTGCCATCTGCACACAGTCATAAATAAACCAACTCACTGTCTGACTGTGTGCTATCAGCAATGTTTGTTATCAGACCTTTATAAACCATATGAAACACTGAAACCCACCCTTTTATTAGCTAGGTTTCAGCCACGCTAAAATACTGGATTTCATTGTTCTCTGGTGTAGATTAAAGGAAGATACTTATCCTACTCACCATCTTCTATAGGAGTAATTTGTACCAAGTATCACACAGTTGTTTGGAGAAATGTACTGTAATGTTGCATGTTTTCATGAAGAGGCACAAGAAAACAATTTTTAAGAACTCTGATAGCTTATAACAGCCTACTAATAAATGCAAATGAGAGTGGAGAGAGTGGTTGGTGAGGGGGAGGGAAGAAGAGGGATGTTCTGCAACTTTGGTAATTTCACTGGTTCCTATGGAGATATTCCCTATTTACAATGCTAAACAGAGATCAGAATTGGGTCAAATATGCAGTAATGAAACTACAGTTATAGTAAAGATGTAACAGATGCAAAGTAGGAACTATCCAAAATCCTTCATAAAAAAGCCAGTTTCACATACAAGTCATTTACCAAGCAAGTCTAAAAGAGCATCGGCAAAAATGCACTCGGTAAGTGATACCTTCTTGATTAAAAATGTATTACTTTCTTTCCTCCTGTACAAATGAATGAAACTATGGATCTGAACTCTACAGGATTTTCTACGTTGCAGGAAAATTATGATTCTAAGGACCTAAACTTACTTCAAAAGTTTGAGGGATGAGCACTCCTATGACCAAAGTTCTGCAACTAATGCTTTCTCTAGTAAAAAAGAGGAAAAAAAAAAGAGGGGAAAAAAAAGATGATGGTCTAAAAAAACGAAAGACAAAAATCAGAGAGGATAAGAGGAACTATATGTTTTACAGGTATGTGGAGCATATTCAATAGTTTCTGCCAATGGTGGTACAATTTAAGCAGTTCATACCACTTTATTCTCTTCTCTGTGTCCATTCCCTAGTTGTGGCTGCACAACCATGTGCGTGGCCATGTGATAAACTGGAGCAGGGAACAGATCCCTGATCAAAAGTATCCCAAGGAAAAAATTTAATCAGTTTCCTAATCTAGTCCATTGCACAACACCACAAAAAGCTGTACAGGCACAGAGGGTCGGTTACTGAAGCAGGAACAAGAGAGAGCAGCCTAGAGCACAACGCAAGAGCTGCTTATGCTGACATGGCTTCAGTAAGAAATGCGCAAACTATACCTATGATCCCATCCAGACTGGGAAAGCTAGTTGTTTCACAGAGTGTAGTGGATATATTTTAATCAGTAACAATGAAATAGTGTAAACATTCATTTTACATAATCAGAAAGTTGACTTAATGTATTGCATGTGGATAAAAATGCAACATCAACAGTATTTTACTGCAAATTCTACTCTTCTTGCATCTGGTTCATTGAACTAAGTGCAACCCATCTGTTACCACACAGGACAGAAAAACAGTCAAACAGAAAAAAAAACCCGTTATTTAATACAAATTCAAAATTATTTGCTCAGATAACTAATGAAGTGTATATAGGCAATTAAGCACCACAGAAAGCTTTACAGAGTACTACAAAATTGCAGGAAGGTTTAGAAGAGTTTATAACTGGAACAATTAGAAATACAAAATGGGGTTATTAAGTCTGATGTTGAAATTAGTTGCCTCAGAATAAGGCATATGCATGTAATAAATTAAAATGGTCTAATAAAATATTTCTAATAGTTGGACATTGCATGAGAGACTGCAAACAATTCTGGATTGGATACCCAGAAACAGTGTCCCACTAAGGAATAAATGTTGAAACAATTAGAAAAGATTTCTGTCATTTTGGGCTGATTTCTCCCTCTCAGACAGTTTCTTCTCTCTCTACCATACAAAAATCAGAGAGTGAATAAGTACACCTCATAGCAATTGATAACTTGCTACCACATGGTTTTTTTCAGTATCAGGCTCTACCACCATGATGAAAGTTGCATTTTCATGGGACGAATGAGGTTTCTCCAAATGACATATGAACATCTACTTCTTAACTCCTGAAAACTTTTTCTTATTGTCTTAAAAATCTAAAGGAGTCTCAGGAATAGCTGGTTGATGTAATTTGCAGAAAAAGATCATGCAGTTTCAGAGGTTGGACATTCAGAAGCGAGCAGGGGAGACTAAACAGAGGTGGAGAAATGAACAAAAAGCAAGACTAGTAGGAAAGTCATAAATGAAAATCATATTGCAATTGGCAGAGCTACAATAAAACTAAGCTCTAAAATCCAAATGTATGATTTTGAGAGTTTGTGTGTGTTTGGGAAGGGCAGTGGAAGATCACAGATTAGTCTTCATTAGGATCTCGGCCTAAAACATGCATGAACTCAGGCTCTGATGTGACTGTCATGCACTTCAGCAAAATAAAATTATTATTGTTGCTGTTGTAGTTGTTGTTGTTACTAAATAGGCAAGAAGTATCTCACTCTAACGCTGTATTGCTTTTTGTTAGAAAAGATAATAAAATATACTTGACAAAGAAAGAAGTAGAGAACACATTAATTGTGAAGTCACAAACTTTCCATGTGGGAAAACATATTTATGAACAACAAATTCCTGCAGAAGTATGCACTTAAATAATTTTGGTGTCCACTGTGAGATTGTTCTAACTTATTTATTTTATTGTCAAGGAAATTTCTGCTAGCAAGTCAGCAAGAGTAAAACCAAAGACCACAAAGTATGCTCTTCTTCCTAAAGTTCTGAGAATATGTAAACAAGCCAGCACTGAGAATTTTACTTGCATCAAATGTTTAGTTTTCAAGCAAGCCAGAGAATGATGCAGACCTGATATGGCTCATAACTTAAGTTCTACACAGCACAAGAATTTATGCTAAATATGATCGAAAACCTGAAGTTCTCAGGTGATCTGGGTTCTGCCACATACCATAAGCAAGGTACAGATATTCACTTGCTCCCACCCTAACTCTCAGGACCAAACACCATATGAATCACCATTGCTTCCCTATGCAGCATCTCATCTTTTGCCACCACTGACTACAGAAACCAAACTATCACAGACAATCTCTTCATATTCTTTTTTGCCACCTAAGTGGCAACTAAATAAGATTAATGTTTTGAAATCCCACTCAGTTGTTTAGACTACAAGACGAGTCTGACTAAATCTGCTAGATTCAGTTTCAAGCATTCGGATACTGGAAAAAAATAAGGATGTTGAATTTACTTTCTGCCGGCCATTCAGATCTTCCACATAAATGGACAATGACAAGAATCCATTTGGATCTGAACAAGGAGGCAGAAAAATACAAATACTGGGAGAAGGCAGTTGTGGACCTTAGGAAAAATACTTCACCTCCGTAAGTCTATTTACAGAGATGTTTTTAGCTCCAGCATGGCTAGGGTATGGGGCTGTAGGCATAGTTTGTTCACTTACACCAACATAAATCTCCACAGACCATCAAGTTATTCCATGTGAACTGATGTAAACATGATGTGTAGCAGTCTCTACTGCACTGAAAAGTTGAGAAATGGGAAATACATCACTGTGAGAAGAGGAGGAGCAGCAACTCACCCATCTAGCTTAGGAGTCAATGTACTTTATGAAGTAACTTGAAAAGATATTTTAAACTTTATTTACAATAGCTATGTGGGCCAATTTAGAATGTATGCGGGCCAATTTAGAATGGGGCACAGAATTAAACAGAAAGGATAAGATATGTTTCAAGGGATGGCAAGGACAGGTACGTAGGTCACATTAAAACAGTGAAAACTCAAAGCAGGCTGATTAGACACAATTGTGAAGTGTCCTCACAGACAAGATTTTAAGTACTATTTTCAACTTCTCTGAACTTTTCCATCTGACAGTAAACATTATAACTGCAAATTTTATAGTACTTCTAACCAAGCACTGTGTACTTCATCATAGTTCATATCACTAAATCTTTGGATCTTTTTATTGATCTAGATAACTGTCATTTTTCTCTTATCAGTTTGTTAGCATAGCAATTCACCTAGTGCATACCCATGCCTTATTTAATTTTATTTTTTTTTAAATATGAATTCATAGATGTAAGAGGTGCTTCCTACAAACAGACCTGAAGGAAGCCCCCAGCTTGGGACTTCCCTCTTGGCACAGGAAAAGTCCTCATTATACCTGCAGAATGGCCCTTCCTTATCATTGACCTCCCAGGACCACTCCTTGAGTCTATGCAGGGAAGAGGGTGGGCAAAGTTTGGTAAGCAGGGCATAGACATAATGCATCCAAAGCTTCTAAAAGCATATTGCTGAGGAAAAACAAGAACAGCAGAAAATACAAATTAATATGTACCTATTTTTGCAAAAAATGTGTAAGAATTTTTCGTGGCTTACAATTTCCACACAGCAAACCTGATGTTTCATGATACATTCTTCTTCAGTACCACCCTTAAAACTTCCTCTCTTCAAATTCTTACACCAGAACAAAGCAATTAAATTCTGCTACTGACTGCACTCAATTATTTAGTAAATTTTAAACCCTAAACCAAGTTAGATTGTCATAAAAAGAATCAAAAATACAGTCTAGTCATCTAAATTACTGCCTCTAAAAAGCACACTGAAGCAGTCAGTGTACCTTTGAAATGAATCACACATTCGTGCTAATTCTTCATTTTCACAAACCTTTTCACCTAATTCACGGTGTTGAAAGTATTTCATGGCAAGTCACATCCCGTTGTTTTCTCTCAATTGCATGATAATCCAAAAACATTCAAGGGCAGAATAAATTCCATATTACACCAAATCATGCGTAAACACTGAATTCAGAGGAATTAATTTAAGTCCTCATGGGAGTCATCAGGTACCTTCATGATACCCAAATGTTACATTTTCCTTAACTAATATGGAGATGTTTCTCAATCTAAGAGAAGAGGACAATAAATAATCCCTTCCAAATTCCATCTCAATTATTATTTATTCCATAACCACAATGCACATGGTACTGCACTAACAAAATAAACACAATCACTTTCCCATTTTGTCAACCAGCTTGCAGTCCAACTCCAGACAAAGAACTAACCTGAAACAAAATGAGCTAGGACCAGGGAACAGATATATGAATTCACACAGCTATAGAACAGGTTATCCACATTGTTCACTGTTTTCACAGTAAAGGAAATGAAGATGAGATACACTGAATCCAACTCCCTCCCCTCAAAAAGAATCACATAAAGAAGAAAGTTCTTTAAAACAAAAATAAATTTATTACATACATTTCTAAAAAAATCACTTTATTCTGGAAAGGTTGAAAAATCAACAATACCGAGGATCAAAACTGTACTGTGACACTGAGGGAGCTGACTGACCAAAGGTGATGTGATAAATGGCAAGAATGTCATGAAGGCGGGTGCTTTCGGATACATGAAAACTTCTAGACACAGAAACACAACTCCAAGTATTTTTATATACTTCCTAATAATTTCAGCAGCATATAAAATAATTTTTAGTATCTTAGAATGCAAAAAGCTAATGTGAATAAATGAGGTTGTGCTTCAAAGTCACAAATATGCATACAAATGGCATTGCAAACTGTTTTCTACATCTTTGGCTATATGGCATCAATAGATCACTAACTGTCTGGGAAGTACCTGAGGGAAAAAGGGAAAAGAAATGGCAGAAAATTGTTCATTCTAATGTACAAAATGAACAATAAGTCAAAGACAGAACTGGTAGCCTACAATGCATGCTATATTTTAGGTTAATAGCCTATCTAATACTGCTTATACAATAGGAAAATTCCCTAAAGGGTTCTCCCCTGAAGTCAGTCAGTCTATGAGCTGGAGAGAATTCTGGTTAAAAACAGAACAGCAGGCAAACTAGGAGACCATGCCATGTCTTGTTGTGGGTTTTTTTTCCATGTCATATGGTATCTGTATCATGATGGACAGATGCCAGGATACCTATAGAACCAACACAGGTGAAGATGATCAAAAGCTACATGAGCAAAGCTGAAAGAACTTCATGATCTTGTAACCTCTATGACAATTTAGGGAATAAGATTTAGCTTGAGCTTTTCCCTGATCATTTGCAATCTTTCCCCTTCATTTGCCTCTGTCTTAAACATAAAGTCCATTGCAAAATGAACAAAAATCGTCCAAGGCACAAAAAGAGTAACTAAATCCTCACAGCACAATACATTTCATTGTTCAATGAATGCATGTCACAACTTTTCTCAGTTACTCTGCAGTGCATTCAAGCTGAAAGGTAGAAGCAATGTGCATTTTCAAGCAAGCTGAAGACCATGTTGATTTAAGGTGATGTGTGTTGTTTTCACAGAGTTGCAGAGTTAATTTCTGTCTCATTTCTGGTCCCTGCACTTGTAAAATTAAGTTTCATATCTTTTCACTTAAGATACATGGGGGTTTTTGCAATTATCTCCACCTAGAGGAATTCTAAGCTGTTGGATCCTTGTATCCAACATACTTACCTATTAGTTCTGTCTGGTTTTAGTCACTGTAACAGCCATATGAACAAACAGAAGCCTCCTCCTTCAAAATACATTGTTGCCAAAACACTTAGAAAGTGACAAAGTAAGTTTTAAAAAAGTTTTAAATTCTTATTCTCCTTTTATCTTACCTGTTTTTTGTACTCACTGCCACTTATTATACCAATGTGTTCATATAGCAATTATGCCTATAAAGCAGCTAATAAAAGGCATAAATAATTTAACAATTACTCTAATATTATTGACTCTAAATTAATTGTCATCCTTAAGTACCTTGTCAACTAGAACCTTAAGCTTAAAAAAGAAGTTATATTCTAACTAAAGGGCAAGTATCAGGAGGAAGGAGCGACGTTTTTTTTTGCTCTTCTCTGTGATGTCAAATAATAGGACGAGGGGAAACAGGAGCAAGCTGGAGCATAGGAGGTTCAACCTGAACATAAGGAACCACTTTTTTGCTGTAAGGGTGACAGAGCACTGGAACAGGCTGCCCAGAGAGGTTGTGGAGTCTCCTTCTCTGGAGACATTCAAAACCCGCCTGGACGCCTTCCTGTGTGACCTAGTCTAGGTGATCCTGCTCTGGCAGGGGGTTGGACTGGATGATCTTCTGAGGTCCCTTCCAACTCCTAATATTCTGTGATTCTGTGATTCTATATACAGACAGGTTGACAATATGCTAAATACATTAATTTATTTAAAAAGTCAAAACTGACTTTGATTTAATCCATAAGTGTGTACAAAGCTGGAAGCAGCTACATATTCATACATCTTATCAAGTACCTTTTTAACGAGGTCAAGAATCTTGGTCAGACCATTTATGCATGCACACACTAGCCAACATACTTTGGGATCAAAACTTTGCTGCATTAAAACTTCACAAAGCGTCAGTCTTCATCCAAGTCTAAAGAACCAAAAGTTGTATTTTAGTAACATCAGTTAGACAGAAGATTACTCTGTGCATGGATAATCTTCTTCATACTATGTGACAAAAGACAAAAAATGTATGTCATTCATACAAAAAGTCACTGCACCTTTCAAAAGACGTCATTACGGCTACTTATGTCTCTGTGGGGTTGTTTTATTCCTGGCCCAATTCGTATCAGAGCCCAGAGGGGTTTAGAACAATTGTATGGACAGGGGTAGTGTCAAATGGAACCAGCGGCAGCAGTGGACATCTGCTTACATGAGTTGGGCGGGCACCATGTCTTTTTCTGTATGACTATGTAGTACATTATAGATGTCAATGAAAACAAGTTTAGTTTTTGTATAGGCCTTATGCCTATTTTTACCGTCAATCTTAATGTTTTAATACCATTAGGTAACACAAACCAGAGCTCAAAACATTTTCCACACTGTAATCCAACCTCTAATGCCAAGATCCACCATGTACTGAATCTGCACAGTGTCTACATGAACTTTTCATAGGATTTGTTTTGTCTTTCTAGCATAAACAAACTACCATGTGCTTGTTTCAATATATACAAACTCTATGTGCCACGATCCATCACCATTCCCCATCTCTGAACATCTGAATGCCTCTCAATGTATTTGTTTTGGTTTTAATTAGGAAGAATACAAAGAAAAATGTGTTTGAAAGCTTTTAAAATAAATACATTACGTATTAATATACTTCAGGCAGAGGATGGTCTTGCAACAGTTCCTTACACACCCTGGGCCAAACTTCTTCATGTTTGTAGTCGGTTTGTTTGTAGGAAACCCCTGCACAGGTAAGTTACTTTTGCTGGAGTGATGTGTTAAGAACTGGCATAACAAGCAGCAGAAACTGTGCTCACTGTCAGAACCAAGTGGTGTGACAAAAATCCCCAAAACTAATTCCCAAAACTCCCCACTCCCCAAAACTAATTTAGTTCAGTCAAATTAGTTGAGTTCACCCAGACGCAAAGCTTGCATCTGATCCACAACACTGTCATCCAAATGGTATAATAAATCCTAAGTGATAACCAATATTCTAAAATGAAGAATTTTGTTCTGCTGCTTCAGATACATTAAATTTTATATGTTATTTTATTGGATTAGCTTTCTCCAGCTGCCAGTGGCATTGCATGCTGGGTGACATATACTTCAAACACATTTCTATATTTAAACATGCAAAGTTAGCAGAAGGGAAGTATCTTTTCCTAAACTTGCTTCACAACACTTAGGGACCTGCAGCGGCTTTGCGCTCTCAACCCAAGCGTGATTCCCTCAGCTTCTCAAAACGCACTGAAGAACTAAAGTTTCATTGCCATTTTACACTTTGATTCAGTAAAAAACTGCACGAGCAGCACCTCCAGATAAAGTACAGTGCTTGAGCGAGCTTGTCGGAAGCCCAGGGAGAGCTATTTCACCCATTCATGCCTCCAAACCTTTACAGGAGCAGCAGACGCTACCCTAGGACCAGCAAATAAGGTCCCACACCTCTCGCCCAGCAGCACTTCGGGTGCACCTCCTCCGTTGTGCGGAGACGAGAGTCAGCAGGGGAAAAAAAGCCAGCAGCGTTTCCCCCACGCCGGACTTTAAAAGGCAGCAGGAAAGCCTTTGGCCTCCCTCCCCGTGCAAGTTGGCTGGCACTAACAATAACTCCTCGGAGCCCCCCTCGGGGGTCAGAGCCCCTCCGAGCGCAGACCGGAGCCTCTCGCCTGGCTGGGACGTGGCCAGGCAAGAGGCCTTGGCAGCGCTGTTTCCCCCCTACAAGTCCTCGCCCACCCAGTCCCGGGAGAAGGGCGCCACTTACGGGGCCTGGGCACGGCTCCCTGCGGCGGCGAGTCGGACTGCTCGGAGGTACGGTGACAGCGGCGGATCCCTCTCAGCGGCGAAAGCCGGGGCGCTCCTCCCCTCAGGAAGCCCCCATGCTCGGCCTTCCCACACGTGCGGGGCCAGCTAACCCCACCCCGCCGCGTCGACCCCCTGTCCGCCCTCCGCTCCTCTCCTCCCCTCAGGAGCCCAGGCCACCCCCCTTCAGCTGAGCGGCGCGGTGGCGAAGTGGAGAGAGGAGGGTCTCCCGTGAAGAGTCAGGCCGTGTTTCCCGCAGTGTCCCTCAGGGAAGAGAGACCGGGAAGCCCCGACCCCGCGACTGGAGCCGGTGCCCGCCTCAGAGTCGTGACAGACCCTCCGGCCGTTAACGGTCAGGGAGCGACCATTAAAAGTCCCGCTCGCAACTCTCTCCCATCACTCATTACCAACAACCACTGGGCTTTTCTAACCAAGTTTTGCCCTCTGAGTGCTTTGAAGTTCAGCGTGTGAACAGCACCTGCGGGGGGTCCACGATCTGCCCTCAGAAACAGTTTTCCGCGCAGTTTTAGACTGGTGAGCTTGTGGCTGGGTGGCTTCCCCTGGCCTTGCATTAAGAGGAGGGAAGAACAGCTACTCCCAAGTCGGCTGCCTTCAAAATGCCCTTTACCGCTCGCTGGATATATTTTCCGGGGAAGCTGTCAGGATGTATTTTCCAGGGCAGCTCTCAGGAGCATGTGGTGAGACAGCGCATCATGCGCTGCTCCACGTGGGATTTCGTGGGGAAGCTCCAGGGAGTGGTGGGAACGAAGAGGGCAAGAGCCACTGGGGCTATCCCAAGACGTAACACTTTGGAAGATGCTTTTGGGATACATCATAGACAAAATCTAGCTGAGAGCAGTAAAAAGTGTCACAGAATGGAATACAGCACTAGACCGTCACGTGTACAATGCTGCTTCTTTTTATGCCAGTGTTGTTAATCAGCTTCATAAATTGCCTCTCCCACTGAACCTTGTCGTATTTATTTGAGGTGCCTGGTACTTGACAGCTCTATCTGTCCACAGGTTGGAGAATTTTTGTGCCTCCTTCTCCTTCAGCCTAAATAATTCAAATCATTCCCCTGGGCCAGATATCTTAAAAAACTCATTTTCAGGCTAAGAATAGCCTTAGGCAAAGAATAGCTAATGCTAAGAATAACTAACATTAGGAATAGCCAGAATAAACCTTACAATCAGAATCTCTTTTTTCCTGTGTATTTTCTACTTATGTAAGTCCTTTCCTTTCAACACTCTAATTTGAATACATCAAATTGTTGGGAATACCTTTAAAAATTTTGGCTGTGGATCTACTCTTTTTTGTGATATTCCATCACCATATATGGCGCTTGCACGTGTGTGCATATATATTTGCATATGTACATTATATGTGCATATACACACATGTTTCCCTACTATAGTCTTAAAAAAAACCAGAAGTTGTTCTGTAGACACCAGAACTAACAATACAGCTGGCTTGTGAAAAAAGGTCTTCATAATCTTTGGGTTTTTATGTGACATCTTTAAACTTAACTCTTTTGCTTACATCACAACTTTCCAACAAGTTTTGTATTATGATACTCAAAGCTTGTGCTATCAGTGGATCACATATGACCAACACTTCACTGCTGCAGTAAACTCCTACATATATTTCTATGAACAAGCCTTAACATTTTCTTCAGATAATATTTGAAAAGATCAGCGATCACACATTGTCACCAACTATCCTCAGTTCAAGCTAGTTACTTAGCGTGCATTTCACAAAAAATAAAGCTAACATTTCCATAAAGGTTTTATCCTAGCCCTACAGTGCTTCTACCTGCTCCACATCCATATGGTTTCCTGAGAAGCTAATGCCATGTTCTACCAAGGATCCAGACAAAGCCCATGAACACCTGGTTCACTTTCAGCACCACTAGATCTCTCTATTTTTTTTAGAGGTTGTGCAGATAGTATACATTCCTTTCTCTTTCATTTTTGGGGTCTAAATGGCATTTGCTTTTGAGGCAATAACAATATTCCTTACAGTTAAGTAATTAATAGTGTAAATTTCAGGTATTAAGACTGCTAAAAAGCTAAGGACTACATTTTTTTTTTCTTTTGTGAAGAGGCCACCTGAAGCAGTTATGTTTATGTGTGTGTCTTCCTCTATCAATATTGCCTGTAAAGTGTGAATTTACATAGTTACATCCAGTATAAATGGGGTTTTGAAATGTCATCATCTAAAATGGGAGAAATGACCAGATATTATCTCAGCCCTAATTATACTGCTCTGTTAACAGCTGAAATGGTTTTACCCTGCTCTCTCAGTCACTGTGGTGGCTTTGAAATGTTGACAGATCCATAAAATTAATTTTTAATAAAAAGCAGCAGAGTGTCACAAAGCTGGGAGGTCTGGTAGTCCTGTACAGTTGCTGCTTTCCTTTTCTTCAGTGGAAAGTCCTTTCCCACTGACAGTGAAGCCAAGGTGAAGTGCCTGCTTTTGGAATGGTTCCAGTTTTGGGAGGCTCAAACTCAGATTGTCATCCTTCAATTTATCGCTGGTTATTTGTAAATGCATCAGGTCTGATTCAATTGTTTTGTATGTGCATTAAAGCAAATAGCAGTTATTCCAGTTTTCTGATTTAGCAGCCTCACAGGGAGTGGGTGTATCTTAGTCAAATGCGCAACTGCAGCACATGAACATACTCACAATCCAGCTTTAAACCAGCTAGAGCAGCAAACAGTAGAGTCATGGAGTCCAGTGCTGACTACAAACATGCCCAAGTTGTTTTTTTTATTCACCACATCTTCCTGGGGATCTTTGGAGTCAGCAATGAGCTCCACATCTCCATGACTACAGGTAAACAGACAAGAATTAGTCCAGGTGAATGAAATCCCTGCTGCCATCAATGCACTGTTAGATGCTACCTGGACTGCAGTATGGAAATACCCGTAAATACTTCTGTTGCCCTTGTTGAGATTAGAACATTGTACAGCTTCTTTCAAAAGTAGATCAAATTCCAAATTCCAAAACCTTGCTAGGTTTTGCTTTTCTGCTTCTACAGGGAAACTCATCCAGAACTGAAAATCTGAAGGAAGCCATGCATCTGTAACTCTGATTCAGCATTCATACTGGGAGTCTCTTACTTCATATGATCATGCAGAGGGTCAATCTGACAAAATAAAAAAGGGCAGAAACGTATTTGGGGAGTGGCCATTTTGTGACTTAGCACCGCCTAGGTGAACTTATGGCTTAGAGGAATGAAAAAATTTCTGTTTATCTGCAGAATAATAAACCATGGGCAGTTGAGGTATTCCTTTCACCATTCTTTTTCACTAGGTTGGTTTTTTTAATTGTTTTTATTCTAAGCATTGATTGTCCTGTGGGATGCATTGACAGGAAGAAAAGTTGAAGAGATAAGTACTAATATACTTAATGAACACATGCTGAAAACTGAAAGTCTTGAAGTTTAAACATGTAATTTTCCATTTAAACACTTAAAGTTGCCTTATTTTCTCAGTTTTCAGTCTTAGTGGGTCAGTCTGCTGTTAAATGGTTTTCACCAAATCAAATAACTAGATAGAAGTACAAAAAAATAATGGTCAGTCAGTGAGACTGAGTAGGGTGGCAACTATGGTGCTGAAGGAAATGAAGCTGGAGAAGGAGTTCATCATATAGTGAAGGAGTTATGTATAGAGATATCCACGTCTTCTGCTGAATTTCAGACTGCTCTGTAGATTTTTGTGAGATTTTGAGAGTTGTGCCACATTAAAAAGCATCAGTATTACCAATTTCAACAGTCTCATTAGAAATCTTAAGATGCTTTCTTCAACACCTTGAGTCTAAGGAGAAAAATCTCCTTTTGCATTGTAAAGAAAAACTTGGAAAATTTATATATTGATCCAAGTGAGGCTCAGAAAACCAGGCTCTGAATATAAATAACATAAAATTTAACATTTAAGAACCTGATGAATTTTAAATAACTATTCTGATTTTTGTAGTCTGACATGCTTTTAGATAGAGTTCAGGATAGTGATTGTAACGAATGTGTATAGCAGAATATAGGATATTAGCCCAGACTTATACATCATTAATACATTATACAAAAATGCTCAAAATAGCAGAGAGGCAGGGTGCCAAAGAGGAAAAAGCAAAGGAAAGAATACATTTCTCTAACCAACCCAATATTCCTAATAAAGGTATCACACCTTATAAAATAAAGTTCACTTATGGGTACTTAGCTATGGAGGTATGCACATTAATTCTATTAATAATGTCTTCAGTGAAATTTTATCTGAAGGAAGGTGCTTTAATGGTGCTTTTAATGTCCTTGTGAGCTGTGCTGGCTGCTAATTTGTGGGGAGCAGGCTGGGCTCTAGCCTCCTCTCCCTTCTCCACCTACTTCATGGCAATGTTAATCATAGTCAGCGATCCTGTGAGGAATGCAAATGCCATAAAATAAATAAAGGTGCCATAAAAATGAAGGTGTTCTTCCTTGAAAACAGGTTAATACCCATCAGGTCATGACAGAATTAGTTGGCAGAACAGAAGCTTCATGTTTTGGCTGCCTGCAATACATTTAGCCACTAGATAAATAAGAGCTTTTATTATGCAGGACAGATTGTCCTTTAAACTTTTTGAATACAGAGGGGAAAAAAGTATGCAAAAGAAAAAAAAAACTGTGTTAATAAATAAAAAACACTGTATCTTATTAGACTGAACAGCAACAAAAGAGCATTTAAATAAATCACAGAAAAGCAGTGTATCTCTGTAAATAATTCTTTACCCATTATCAGGAAAAAAAAAGATATGAAAAAAGTATATTTACATGAACAGTGGCTGACAACTTTTACTCTTTCCAACAGTTTGGAGGTTTATTTTCTTTAGAGATCTTGGCTATGTAGAGTCAGAAATGAATTATTGCTTTTCCATAACAGTAGGAAAAAAGTCCTGACAGGACTTGATCCTCAGCTGCATAAAGCAGGCCTGCCATTTGAGATGTCAAGGGGGTGTGCCAAGGGGAGTGTAAGGGGGAGTGGCAGGAGACCTGCAATCATCTTCTGCTTTCCAGTGAACAACACTGAGGTAACCAACAAGTACCTCTAGCACCAACCTATGGAAAGTCTCAGCTGTTGAGCAACTGAGGCCATGTCAATGAAACTTCTAAAAGTAGATGCAACATGTGCTGAGAAACTTGCCCAGGCTCTTCAGCAAAGAAAACATACGTTTTGTTACAGTTATCAACAGATTGCTTACATATTAACCACTGCTTTATAGTCTCCTGTACACAGACACTCAACATACTCTCTTCTGAGGTCAGAATTTGCCTAAGTACTTAAGGTTTGATTAACCTTACTTAATAAATCACATGAGTTGCCTCAGTAAGATATATTAGGTGACTTGCTGAAGCTGAACCAGACAGTTTTGGCACATTTAAAGAATTAAAAGTGTCTTATGGGACTGTGAGGATTGGCTTCTTTTAATTTCTTCTACTTTTCCATGAGCTGTGCATCAAAGTGACACCTTAATTTGTCTGAAAGACGTGGAGGAGGCAGGCTCTTAAATTAGGATGGGGTTGTGATTTTGGTTTTTGTGTCTTCCTAAGACATGAAATAGGTGCAAGTTTTGCAATCTAATCTGTGTAGAGGAGGTTAAGTTCAGAAATTGTATGCATTATTTATGCACATACGCATTATATGCATTACTCGATGGAGCTGTGCACAAAAGGAGCATCAGCTTATGGAGGTTTGTCTGCTATGATGAGTAGCAAAAAGAGAACAATAATGTGTTCCAGCAGAAGAGAAATGTCAAGGCTTAAACTAGACCTCCTTTCTAACTTCTCTGACTTCAGCTGGCAGAAGTGCTTGCCAAGCCACTTTC
>NW_010208856.1:0-14930 GCF_000695765.1 Mesitornis unicolor | reverse complement strand
GGAGCGAATTCGTTAATCCATCGGTATGGTTCCGACTTCATCCTGTCCCCATGTAAGTTACCTTGGCCAGCATTCCGACCAAGGGGGAAGGTTCTCATCATTCCATGGCTGGAGAAATAAGTCGTCCGTCCCCCCCCATTCTAGTATGAATCCTAGGGGTTTTTATTCCCTGATGTACGTGACAGCAGGCAGGAAGATGCCTGAGTGGACTCAAATTTCTGCATTACATCACGAGGGCATACATGCGGGTGGGGATGACTATAGACAATCTTATCAGTTATGTTAATGTCACAAAGTCCGTTAATTCACACCTGCATGGGTAGAGGTAATGGCTCCTTTGTTTGGGGCGGAAAGAAATGGGGGACTGGGACCATGAGGCCTCTGCCTCATTTCACACTCCTCCAGGCATCCAGACAACACCAGATATGGATCTAGTGATGGCTGCCACCTCGCCCAGTGCTTGCCATCTCCCCAGTGCTTGGTTTCATGCTTCCAGGCATTGCAGCTACCTGGTGAACGTGCCTGGGACTTTGTGACTTTTTCTCTCTCTCTACAGCCAGTGAGTTAACTCCTTTTTTTGCATTTAACTAACTTCCAAGTCATTCTGCCAAATACATCTCAATTGAAACAGCCTGTCGCCCTTTTCAAGAGCATTTAAAACCAGATCTAGCACAGGTTTCTGCACAATGCAACCCCACCTGAAAAGACTAAGTAGAGGATAAAAGAGGGAGGGTGGGGAAAGGTTAGGCTGACTAGCAATGCAAAGACCATTTCTGCTTGAATACTGATGAGCCAAGTTATCTCTGTTGGCCACCTGCCTATTTGGTTCCTGCCAGTGTTTCATTGCTAGTGCTGATCTCTGGGGAACTGTTACTGTATGAATGTCGCTAAATGATTTTAATCTTTAATTCTTGTTAGCTTTTAATATAGTTGTAGAAGATACTTTGTGATTTGTGCATTGATTGTTAAAACCTTTGTGAGATAATTGAATATTAAAATTCCCTATGGGAATCCTGGAATTTAGTCAAAGGGCAGACAGCTGTGGGCAAAGACTTCTTGAACAGCAGGAAAGCCCTGCCACTGCCCTTGCTGGACATTCACACTGATCACTATGGTCACATCAACACAGCATTCTCCATCTCTCCTCAGCCTGCATAAGAAGCAGTTATGGTCTTTTTTCTTGGCCCCTGAGCACTCATTCTGTTTTGGCGCTACCTTTAATTGCATGGCCAACAGTGAACACTTACAAGTCTTCCCATGAGCTCAAATTCCTACAACAGAGCTCTACCCAAGCTCAGGGACCACGAAACCAATCCACCTCCCCATGTTTCCTCTCTGCTCCTGAACATAACCCAGGGCTTAGCATGGATTTTCCACAGTCCTAGGGCTCCACTCCACATCAGTCACTCAGCCCAGGCTCGATTCTTCATTCTGGATTGATGAGCCATGGCACAGGCCTGCCACTACCATGCTGCTGTCCATAATGATACCTTTTTGGACTGGACCAAATTGCATTTTCCAAAACAGTGACAGAGCACCAGCTAGAAGGGCCTGGCCAGGGCTAAGGGTGCAGGTTTTACATGACCAGCCTACTTTAAAAGATGAGACTCTTTAGTGTATGAATGAGGAACAGTAGTGTCACCAAGACCAGGGAACAGTTCCTGGCACTGTTTAATAACTAGAGCAGATGTAACCTGGAGGAGAGAACAACTCGAAGCAGACTTTGTCCTATAAATATCACCTAGCCTTCATTCTCACCTGCTCTTCAGCCCTTATCCAGTAAGGGCTGCTTGGTAACTTTCCATCTGGCATTCAGGTTTGAAAGAGCAGTTGCCCTATGTTCCAGTCACTTTGGGGCATGCTGAGGGCAGAGCACACTTAGCTGGTGGATGATGTTACAGATTAAAGAGCCATAACTGAGAACCACTCCTGTTTAGCGTAGGCAGCAGGTTGCAAGAAATGGTCATACAGTTTGCACCTCATACCGAGAACTTTTTATTTCTGCCAACCAAATAAAAGTTCCACAGTCCTTTTTCTGCATGGGAGGAAGAGGTCCATGTGCAAGGCACATCCACACTGTAGCAAGTTTGGTAAGCCTAGGGCGTGAGCAAAGTTATGAGGCAGTCTGTAGGTACCAATCCTATGACACCCTCACACAGATTCTTGTCATCTTGCCTTTCCATCCACTTTGGGGATCTCTAAAAATATTCCTTAGCATCGGTAAAGGAGAAGGAAGAAAAAAAGGCAAGGGCAGAAGAACCCCATCAGAAGCACCACATAAATCTCTCTCTATATATGTGCATGCACCTATATAGTGTATGTATATATTATATGTATACACACCATATGAGTGTGTACATTTACACACACTCTAGCAGGTTATGGATACTCTGATTTAGAAATCCACCTCCCTTCCATGCAATCACTGGAGCTCCTTCACATGCTGGACAGACCAGTATGCAGCAGCAGAAATCCAGAGCAGGACCATGACCGACCCTGGGCAGCAGCCAAAACATGGGTAAAGGTTTTAACACCCCAACATAACCACAGAATCATGTAAATCAGATCGGAATTCAACAACACAGACAACCACCACAAAGTATGTGCATTCATTCATGTAGATACAAATACGATATAATTCTAAATAGATTTTACACTAAAACATAATGCACTACAAGAGAAAATGTAAGCATGATTTTGGAAAGGTTGAATTGGCCATGTTTGCCAAAAATACAGGTCATGAAGGCAGGTTATCCAAAACACGTACAGCAGAATATTATTCCTGTCCCAATATTTATTAAGAGCCAGGTCTCTTCCTAGTGGTAAGATGCCCCTTTATATGCCTCAGTCACTAAAAAAACCCCATTAAATATTTCACCCTTAAATTTTTAAATATTACTTCTACTGGACCTCAGATGCCATCTACTGAGTGTCTGCCAGGAATCTGTATGAGATTTGTATACGGCAGTTGGTGTGTTTATAAAGCTTTTCATCAAGCACAAGAATTTAGATAAATCAATATAGTAAAAAAATATGTATAAAGACATCACATAAGTCAGAAAAAAAAGGACTAAAGTTGTTTTTGTTTCTTTTTACTGTCTTTTATTTATTAACTTTGTTAATGCATGGGATCCCACTGCTCTGCCCTGGTTGCTTTTACAGCACCAAGTCAGGCAGTCTGCTCACAGCACCTGCTGTGTTTCAGTTACAGCTAGATAGAATCAGCAAAACTGGCTCTCCTGTTATTTCTGTTTTGTTCATACAACCGTGTTCAGAGACCTGAACAATGTGACATCTGTCATCTTCATATTTATTTTTGCCTTGAATCATCTTTAATTTCTTATTACCCCAATCACACTCAGAGATTTTAATTAAGATAAAAAAAAAACGAAACCAAGACATATTTAACTACATCTGGTATAATCATATCTGAGATTGTTTATAGAACAGACAGAAGCATAACACAGAGGAACGCAAAATAGCTTTAAGCTGGATGAATAACATCATTCTGCTTTGGCAGCACACAGGTCTGGTATTTAAAATCTCTGAGGCACTAGTCAGAAGAGGCTAAGGCTGGGGAGAAGCTGTGGAAGAACAAGGAGGGAAAAAGCAACCACAAAACCTAGCTAGTGAGACTAGCTATGTTACATGTCTTTTACTTCAGTACGTGTATCTATCTGCAGATACACACACATGATCCATTGAACCACCTGCTTTTGACCAGACCGTTAGTTCATTAACTGCAGGTGTAAGATACGGAGGCTGAAAACACGGATTTGGAACACCACACATTGCCCCTGGTTGCTGCCATGGCAAAGCCTGCTGAGGAAACGCAGGCTGTAATGTACTGGCTGCAGGAGGAAGCTGCCATGTGCAAGAACACGGAGAAATCCCACCTCTTCCTTTGATCCCTGCTTTCCCTCAGGGAGTCAGACTGTGGTTTGAGTACTGTTTGTGTTTGTAAAATCTACCATTGCAAGAAAGAAGCTGTTACTTAAGCACTCCTGGATCAAGGCTGGGCAATTAGATGAAGGAGGGGTTAAGTTACTGGAACTCGTTTTCACTTTCAAAACTATTACAGCTATGTATCACCTCAAATTGAAAGCAATTGAAAGCTCTACTGTTCTCTCAGATATGACTGTTATTTAAGCATTTATACACAGCACTTGGAGAGTTCTTTCCATTGATCATGACATTTTGAACAGCCTTGGTGTTCATGTTCAGTATAACTCAATTTGATTTATGCTTTGGTTTTGTTTGGGTTTTTTGCTTTTTTTAATGAGGGAGTTGTTTGGGTTTTGGGAGACTTTCTTTTTGGGCCTATGGACTCATTAGTTTATTACTGATTTTACAGTACGAGATTACATCAATTCTATGGTTTTCCTTCAGCTTAATGTGTAGTTGTAAAAATCACACTGATAAGAGTGTTAGCTATACTAATACCTGTTGTACTGCAAATTAAAAAAAAAATCCATTAAGTTTGTGGTGTGTAGTTTGCTCCCATTTGACAGTTCGCCCATTCACAAGACACCAGAAATTAGACTGGGAACATCAATTCAGACCTGACTCACAAAATCACAGAACAATTGAGGCTGTATGGCACCTCTGGAGATCACCTAGTCCAGCTCCTCTGCTCTCAAAGGGTCATACAGCAGGTTGCTCAGGACTGTATCCAGCTGGGTTTTGAATGACACCAAGGATGGACACACCACAACTTCTGTGGGCAACCTGTTTCTGCGTTTGACCACAGTAAGGAAGTATTTCCCTAGTTTTAAACAAAATTTCCCCTGTTTCACTTTGTGTCCATTGCCTCTTGTTCTGTATGTGAGCTGCTGATGACAACTGGCAGTTCAACCAGTTTTCAGTCCACCTCCCTATGGATTTATCTCGTCCATACTTCATCAGGTCTGAGAATATTACAGAAGACAGTGTCAAAAGCCTTCCTAAAGCTAAGAAAAACAACATCTGGTGCTCTCACCTTGTGCACCAAGCTAGTTTTCTACCATAACAAACCACATAATGCTAGACAAATTAAGAAAAAAAAAAAGAAAGAAATCAGAACCACAAGTGCTTCTACCGAAGAAAACCCTTCTACCTGAATCTATCTCAAAAGGCTAATTTGAACTTTATAAAAAGTGATAGTAACATCATAGTTAACCTTTTCTAACTGACATGTACAACTCTACATGGAACTGGACTGTGTAAATTTGTTCTATTCTGGGAAAGACTGAGGATGAGACTGTGTAATACAAAACCCTCACACCATATACACTCATTTTGTGTGTAAAAATCCTTCTTTTTTCCCTGGTATCTTATTTCTGGCAACTTCAGTCCTGAAAACTGTATTTTACTTTGTTTATGATACATGACACAGAAGAAAACTGAACTCTGGTTTCATAGTTTTACATGGTTCCTCTATCTTCAGCATTAACAGAAGAATGAATTAATATATTTTGTCACCAACGTAGTGACAAATATATGAGTTGAAACATTCTTGTTATATCAGTTTTCAAATACAACCACATGCTTAGGCACGCTACATCTTTCTACAATCTCTGTAAGAAAAAATTAAGAACATTAATTCTTGCAATTTGAACTTGAAATTATCCCTTATATGTTCTTCCAAAATAATCTTCGCCAGAATTACAAAGAAAGGAAAAGCTGCATCTGTTGAAAACATCCCAATAAAATGCCACTATATTTTATCTAAAAGAAAATAATTTCAAGACAGATGTTTTTTAATTTCCCTACTTCTAGCAAATAACATGGAGGAACGTTTTAATTATACCTATAAGCTCCTCCTTCACTGTTGGGATCGTATAATAATTCAAATTTATAGACTGTTCTCTCATTCCTATCCCCTCATAGCAAAAAGAAGTACAGCAAAATTTTATAGGCCCATTCACTGTTTTGTGGTACAACAGCTGTTACCAGCTGGAGATGCTTTATGCTCTGTTGAACTGACTATGTTAAAAGGCATTTCCTTAGTCACCTTCAAATGAACAGTTTTTTCTCCTTTTCAAGAAATTTTATAACTTACAACTTCAAATCCCTCTTTTGAAAGAATTCAAACTGAAATTACCTATGGATTTGAAAGATTAAATGACTGGGTTTGGGGTTTTTTTAATAGAAAGATTGAAACTAAATATTATAAAAAACACTGTGTCAACCTCACTAGCTTACTAAAGAACTTTTTAAAATCTCTCACCAGATCATTAAATTAAGGTGCCATAAACAGAATAATACACCTTGTCTGTCATTTACCATAGCTGACAGAGGCTTTGACCGATTTCTTTTCACATGAATAAATGGACCTTCTGCTTTTCACTGATATTTGTGCTGGCTCTTTCAAAGCATACAGATGTACTATTTCAGGGAAGAGTAACTAGAAATTGAGCAACAGGGACCACACAGATTTTAAGTGTTTCACCAAACAGATGTACTAAGGTAAAAACTTATAAGATTCCCACAATTTTTTGATTCAGTCCTGGAAAGAAGTTCACATCCACACTAAATTTCAGATGAATATCAGGGGGAGAGGGAAAGGGTGTTTTGTAGGGGGTGAGGATTTCCACAAAGAAAAGAGGCAAGGAAGCACGGTTTCCTCCATTCAATTTCCTGTAGTATCAAGAGATGCAAGCAGGCTGCTCCATGAGGAGAGGCGTGCTGGGAGCTAAGGAGACAGCAAGGTGGGCATGAGGCAGTGTCCTTACCATACAAGTCCTACCCAAGAAGATGAGCAAGCATGCCTGGTGACGGTAAATTTGGTCAGCTAGTGGGGGCTAGGTAAGCCCACAGTGATGAAGTAGGTCCAACATCAAGCCAGGAAGCCAAGTCAGTGGGTGAGGATTGGGATCAGCTAGGTGCATGGCCAAGCACAGCTGCAAGACAGCTATGGCGTGAACTAAGACCAGGGGCCTGAACTTAAACACACCTTCCAAGCTGACTGAAGGAGGTCCCTAGCAAGGCTTGACAAAACTCTTTTTGCACACAGCAATTTTCACAACCGTCTGAGCAACGTCACACAGCTACACCACTGAAGAGCTGGCCCTGAGCACAGGCCATCCATGTCACAGGAGGAGGTGGGTGCACTGACGATTCTGACAGCTCCTTTCCATCGATGAAGATCCACTATGCCAGAAATCATATTCATGTGTGCGGTTGAAATAGTTTTTTTGGGAAATTATCATTTGATGTACGCCAAAGATCAAAATAAATTGATGATATAATTTAGCTAGGCAGGTTAAATATGTGAATCATCTTTGTTCTTCAAAAACAAAGAAAATAGAAATTAACTAAGAGGGGATAGTTTTCATTAACTGCTTCAATAATAATGATTTTTAATAATATTTTATGCAAAACAGTATTTATAGCTTCCTGCCTCATTAAAGTTTTAATTTAACTAGATAGCAATTATTCTGTGCAGTAAGTGTAAAGACCAGTGTATATGAAATGATAGCTTCCTGCCTTTTCTTTCTCCAGCAATTTATCCTCCGAAAAGCAGGAGGGAAATGGAGGAATTTGGTTCTGATACTTGCCACACTTAAAATAAATTAGAGCTGCATGAAGAGATCCAAAGCTACTATAATACTACATCTAAGTTGTAGCAAATAGAGAGGGAAGCTGTTTTCATTCGTGCAACTGGGCTTCCGCAGTGTTACTACTTCCAATATTTTAAATGTGAATTTGCTAGGATAATACATCTTCAAACACAGTCAGCAGATTGCAATCTGTTGCGTATGCACCATTACCTCCAGTGCTATTAGCTTTCAGGTATTCAAAGGATAATTAAACAGTTGATAGAACGATATTTTGCAGGATTCTGTATTTTAAATCCTATCTGCAGATGCAAGAATAAGATGTTTTTGAACCCCTTAAGGTAGCAAGAATGTCAATTAGTTATTTTCAGTGTATGGGCACAAGAAGAGGAAATGTGAAATAAAGTAAGAGGGCTGATTCAGGTTGTGCTGACATGCACATGAAAAGAGCGTAAAAGAGCAGTAACAGTGCTTGGCACTTGCATTATACCTGGCATAAACGCCTACAATATTAGGAAGCCATAGTCTTTCATTTTACATCAGTTGATGGGAAATCAAGGTGTATATTTTAATGTATGAATACACCTGAGATTTCCCCAGCTCTGTATGGTTTCCACTGGAAAATCAGATTAAGAAATTAAAAACACTGTTCCCTGGCATGATTTGTGATACTGTGTGCAAGCTGCCACAGGCTTTTAATTCCAAAATTGCACACCAGTTTGAGTACTTGCCTTTCAGAGTAGGAAAAAAGAGTTACAGCATGAGCTTATTTTATTAAATTGTTTAATAAAGAAAGTGAACAGTGGGACCTTTTCCTAAGGCCTGTGCATTTTATTGCCTACACAGAACTGCCCTCATGACTAGCCAAGAAATCAGACTATCATTCACCAACACGCAGTCGCAGACAGGATGGGTACCTCCCAGATCTTCTGCTACAGCAGGTCCCGAAAGTTGCTCTGTTCTTTCTCTATCACTGGCAGCATTTTTCAAAAATGCCAGTTAAAAGCCAGTGTATAGGATCAAGACCAAACTTTTCTCTATTTCCCCCAAACTGCAAGGTCTGCAGTCCCTTTTTCTCTCCTTTCCTTCTCCACTTTTCCAGGAACAACATCTTAAATTAAAACTTTGTATTACAATGTAAATTGGAACGCTTGCTCTCAAACCTAGTGCCTATTTAAAAACAAAACAAAAGAAAACAAAGGCAGCTTTATCAAAGAAATCTTCACCTACAAACCCTCTATTTCTAAATGTAATTAAGAAAATGGGAGTATTTATTGCAGTAAAAAATGGTTTGTAATCAGAAGGGGTCCTCTGGAAGTTCAAACATCAGGTTAATGTTTCAGCAGTTTGACTCCAGCTGTTCCTCTTTCTTGAACACTCTCTTTAATGGATGATGTTTATCTAATAATGCTAGTTTTATATGTTTGGGGTTTTTATTAGATGAAGCAAAATAGATGAAAGCCATTTTTTGGTACACAAATACTCTGTTGATCCACATCAGCTTGTACTGTTACCTACAAATCTTGTCTTGCATTCATCCTTAGAAATCATGCATTAAATTCTCTGCATACCTCCTTAATTAATTTGACTTTTTAAGAAAAACTTTTGTGTCTGGACAAGATATTCTTACTTTTTGAATAATTTCCAGCCTTCATTTGTTCCTTCAGTACAAATGAGAATTTCCTTAAAACTACACAGATTCACAAGTTGCTTCCCAACATCTATTTTTTCATCACTACTGTTCTGCCATGAGAATGCCTTTGCTTAGGGGATCCATAGATTCCCCTGTCCGCTGGCTTGTATTCTAGATATCTAATTTAATAAAAGCAGTTTCATCCACAGATTCACAGTTTGTCCACCAAAGTTGCCATGGAAAGCAACATCCAAAAAACCCAGAAATCACCTGCAATGCCTGTATTTTTAGTGTAGTAACAAGTAAAGATTCTCTTTTTACACTAACTATATGAAGTACAGCATTTCTTATTCAACATTTTAAAATAAATGTAAATTTGCGAAACAGTAACCGGAAGAAACAGACATCATCTAAATGGCTTGATATTACCCAGTATGCTAATTATCACACCGCATACAAATATGCATGTTTAACAGTTAATTTCTAGTTCTAACTAGAAATTAATAAAAAAAAAATAAAAGAAGCTAAAACAGCATACCACACCCACAAGGGTTTCTTTTGTAATAAAATAAACCTTCAGTACAATGTGTACTGAAGAGTTGTAAAAAGGATAACATTTTTGGTGGTAAGATCTTAGTTCTAGATTCCCCAGCCTTGCATAGCTTTGACAGAACAAAAAGACAACATGGAATTTATATTTCTCAAATACATATCTGTAAATAACATTTAGATCTCAAAGTGAGATATTTGACAATGTCCCAAGGGTCAGCTCTAATTCATATTTGCCTTTTATTTCCCCCCACCTTAACTTTCCTAACCAGGATCACCTCAAATACGTGTTTTATTAAAATCCATCTAACAGAAATTGGTGTGGGTGTGAAGACAAACTCTCTTTTCATTTTCTGTTTATAAATCAGAATATACGACATTACACGTAATAAGCCAAATAAATTAAAACTGAAGTATTATATTTCACATATACCAATTTTCTACTTCAATTATTAGAGGAAAAAATAATGCAGTCTTTCAGTATATACTATTTTATGTATACATAAAATACTCTGCTTTTTAACAATTTATACGATGGCTTAAGAAAAGTAGTTATTACATTTTACCTACTTAGTATATATCAAATAATAAGGGACCTCTTAATGCTTGCACTGTAAGAGATAAACTTCCTTCCAATTAGCCTTTCATATAACATTTCTCAATTCTTTTTACACTTACTTTTTATATGAACACAACCTCAAAAAGCATTGAAGAAATCAGACAGCCAAAACCTGGTTCTGTGTGATCAGCCCAACAGCAATTCTGTTTGATACCAGCATTGGCATAACAAGAACTAAGGCTTGAACCTTTCTCCCCTCAAAGTTAATGCATAAATTATCTAACAGCGTAAAATAAGAAACTAAGTTTCATGTTTTTCAAAAGTTATTGCTCACTAAAAAAAATACATACCAGGCAGACTTAAAAAACTTATTTTATTTAGTTATTGGAAAATAAAATATACATTGAACTAGATACTTGAAAATTAATCTTACATTACTGAAATAGCTTAAGACACATTTTTTGAAAGATAAAACAGTTACATGTAAAAGCCTAGCTCTGTCACACTTCACAATTTAACTTTAACAGTAATGAGCATAGGAGGTCATCACAGTTTTTAAATAATTGATTTGTACTTTACAGATATATTACATTATTAATTCATTAGCACCTCAACCAGAAGCTTAGGTTCTATTTTACGATGGTTATTTATACAAAGAAACGTGAGATCGATGCAATATCTTAAAACCAAAGTGCTACTGAGGCTGTGTGGGGCTCTGCTAAAAACAATGTAAACAAATTAAAATACTGCAGACAAGGTTCATAAATTACTGAGTTCTGTAGCATATGAAATACACACAAAGCAATTCCACAAGAACATGAATGTGATTGTAAATTGATAAATAAACAATGCGTTAAATAGTAGAATCTCCTTAAAATAGTGAATTTTTGTCTCCATTTTGCACAATGGAGGCAAGCACTATTAATAGCTAGAAACTCTTATGTAAAATATTAGATCTCTCCTGAGACCTGTTTGTGAAGTAAAAGGCTTACATTATTTACCTGGTGGTGTTTTTTTTCTCCTCCAACATAGCTAAGCATCCTCTTGCTTCCACAACAGTCTAATTAAAAGTCTTCCTCTAATTTTAACAATACAGTGTTAATTCTTTAGCCAGAGCCAGCTTTAAAAAGACACGAAAACAAAAAAAATTAAGACAACCTCATAATATCCAAGTCCAATCATGCCAACAAGAATGCTTTTGCTCCAAGCTTAAGAACTACTTTAAATTAAGTACTGATTTTCATTCTTTGGGACTCCTTCCTTCACCGATTCTGTTACCCACAGCTCAGATACAATTTTGAATTTTTTCCCAAATGTTCTCCTGAGTGCTTTCAGCTCTTTTACCCGAGAATGATCTTCTCCAATAACAACATGGGAGACACCCTCTTCAAGGTGAGAGACTACTTTTGCACCATAAAAACGGAGCTCCAAAGCTCTAATTGATAGTGTTGATCCATGGATTTTGGTTCTGGGCTCATTAACTACAGCATAGCAGTCCACATAAATAGTGTTTCCTCTGAACATACTGAGCTGACAGCTGTTCCATGAATAGCGTTCCTCTAACTCTGCAATCGCGTCCAAAGGCACCACCGTATTGTCCTTCACTCTCGAGAACACTTCCTTGAGTTGTGCAACATCTGTGTCTGCTGTGTAGCTGTCTCCATAACAATCATACTCGCGAGCAAAATGTTCTTTTGTGTCAGGAGACATGTGAATCATAAAGGCTGGCTGCCAAGGCACCAGTGTTTTGGTTTGAAAACACTGAAGGAGCCACTCTGCCCTCACCACATCATATTTGTTGGAAGCAATGATGTTTCTCACTCTGACGTTCTCAGCTCCTACAATGACACAGTAAGTCTCCGGCCCCGGGTTCTGTACCACGCTGCCACCACATTCGGCTATTCTGCTTTCCAGTTCGGACTTGGAGTGGTCTCCTGTTCCTGTCATAACACAAAACTCAACATCTTCAAATACATTTGAAACCTTGCTTACATTAGAAAGATCAGGAGCTTTAAATTGCTCAGCTATTCCAATTTTCTTCACTTTTGGTACAGTTCTCCTTTTTTTCTCGTGTGGCTCATCATACTCATCTATATGAAGGTGCTTAGATGCCAGCTTCCCTTCCGCTTTGCTTCTGAGATCTTCTAACATGTCTGAAGTCATGCACTCGTACCATTCTTTGTCCTCTCTTATCTTCTCAATTCGGGGGAATCTCAAAGTACAGTCAGTCTTGTACATGTCACTGTTAACAATCTCGGCTGCTTTGATCTGAACTATGACAGAGTTGCAAGGTTCAATGTACATTTCAGGTTTTTCAGTTCCACACAAAATGTTAGAGGGAGGGTCCTTCCTGTGGTAGGGCTTCCAGTGTTTAGCCAGTTTCAAACCTAAATCATACAATTCCTTCATAGTATAGCCAGAGCCAACACGACAAAGGGAGTGGAAGACAGTAGGTTTTTCATTTGGAGGGGGCGTCTCTGCCACAGCGCACAGGAAATGAGACATCATGCCACCACGCGAGCCCGTCCCCCAGTAACCACCAACAATTAAAAGGTCGAGTTCATCCATCAGCCCCGTGACGTATTCTGGCTTGATTTTTAACCAGCCTTCCCCGCGTTTGTCAGGCTTGTAGGTGGACATGGGATCTTTCACCATAATCCCTTCCTCTCTGTTATCTATTGCTTCATTTAGAGCATCAATTACTTCTTTCCTCGTTCTGGCACTTTTTTTATGTACAACTTGTATCCTGCCTGTTACCGGGGTAAATACACTACTTAAGATTTCATATCTTTTGCTTAGTACTTCGTGACCCAATTTCTTATCGTTAACCATCAATACATCAAACACACAGAAGCAGGTCTGCAGATCAGAGTCCTCCACCATTCTTTTTATGTCAAACCTGTTTCCTTTTTGCATAAAGGTTTGCGTCTCAGGATTGTAAGCCATCATTTCACCATCAAGAATGCAATTTTGTATACTGCTCTTAAATACAGTATGAATAAATGGCGTTAATGAACCTTCAAGGGGGGAAGCACCAAACTGCTGAGTATAGTCAAATCCATTTCGGGAAAAATATTTATACACATCTCCATCTTTGTGCATCTGCATACGTTCACCATCCAGCTTAGTTTCTATGTAAAATATCTGGTTATTCATCTGTTTCTCAATTTGCTGGACATCAGCAATAGCAGCAAGCATCGGTTTAAAGGCAGAAAACAACATGATAGAAACATCGCTAAGCGAGACAGACGGATCATGCAGTTGTCTGCAGACTTTTTCCAAATCAGTTGTGACGTTGTGTAATTCAGCAGCATCAGGATGAAAAATGGAAAATATAGTTTGTTGACTAACACCAAGCTTTAGATCCTTTATAATCATCCGAATGAGCCATTTCTGTTCCAGTGCTGTGCTCTGCGTAATTAACTGGAGAAGACTTTTCTTTAACAGACCTTTGTTTTTAGCAGCATTATTATTAGCTATTGTATCTAAGTGTTCATTGACTTGTTCTATTGACAGCCTGCCTTGTTTTGGGCTCCTAGGTTTTAACACAAAGTACGCGATCATTGCAAAATCTCCAGCATCTCCACGTGAACCAGCCGGTGTTCTGTAATTTAAAAGCTTTGCAGCATCTTTTCCATCTTTTGGTAGATTAAGCAGTTCAATATACAGCTTCGCAAGCATAGTTTCTTTAATCCCATAGGCCATCCTTTCTCTTTCTAACTGTGGAAGAATAAGTCGCATTGCTGGATAAAAAGAATCCGTGACATCTTTCTCCTTTTTATGAAGAGCATCATGGAATTTTCTCCAGGAATCCAGGAAATCCTTGAAATACTTGTATTTCTCCGGGCGAGATTTACACATCTGTATTCGCTCCAGAGTAGAACACAGATGTGCAAAAGGCACCTGAGAGGCCACTGTTTTTTTAGAAGACTGCGAAGCAGGTGTGGAAGCCATCAGAGTCCGTCTTTCACTAAGAACAAAAAAAATATGTATTTGTAGAGAAACACCAGCACATTATTCTGTCTTGAAAACAGATAAATCTCTAATTAGGATTTACTGATTTTCTTTTTTTTTCTAATTAGGATTTAACTGTTATCTTTACTTAACGTTCACCAGCTGGTACCACCATCCTTAGTCACGGGTGAAACTCAGCAGCCAGGCTGCGACACTGGAGCACAAGGCAGCGCCCAGACCACAGAGGGCTGCAAGGCAAGAAAAAGCCCCGCGCCCCACCCCCTCCTTTCCATGCCCTGCTCGGAGACCGATTTCCTCAACCACGCTCCTCCGGAGCACAGCCTGTCCCTGACCCCCCCGCGCCCTCGGCCCGCTCCTCCCATAGCCCCCGCCGCCCTGGGCGGCACTGAGGGAGCGGGGTCCTGGGGGGCCGGTGCCCGCTCTCTCCACCGCCCGCCCCACAACGCTACGGTGTCGCCATGGATACGAGCCGGGTGGGAAAGGACACCACGCCGGGTAACGTTCCGCTCCGCACTGGCCACCCCTCCCCGGAACGAACTAAAAGAAAGATGGAGGGGGGTAAGACGGACGGGGCAGTGGTAGAACGGCCGCCCCCACAGGAGACTTACGCGAAGCCGGAGTCACAGCGGCTGCCCTGCGCTCCGGAAGAGGAGGAGTGCCCTAGTGACACTGTACT
>NW_010208855.1:0-11594 GCF_000695765.1 Mesitornis unicolor | reverse complement strand
TATATACACATTTTTAATTACAAGACCACTCTTTTTCACCCTTAAAGATAATAATTTTCAGGATTTTTTATCATCTATAATGCTGGATAAAATCTGGATACACTGCAGTTTAGTAATCCCTGCTTTTCAGGCCAAAGAAGCCATGCAGAAAATTTTGTGAGGTCATCAACAGAAAAGACGGTGTTGGAGAAGGATGAAAAAGAGATTTTAATCATGAAGTGTGGAGTTGCAATATACAGAGACAGCTTAAGGCTCCTCTGATGCATTAGTAAAATTAAATTTTTCCACTCTAAGGATGGAGGAACCAGGACTTCAACCATGGGAAGGTGTAGAACCACAATGGGAAGCTGGTGAAAGTACAAAGTTTGCTGTGTTTACTGCTGTTGGAGAGGAGGACTGGGCACTCTGATGGGGCTGGGCTGCCTACACATGCTGTCATCCTCAGATGGTAGCTCCATTTCCAACAGTGACCTTCCCGATTTTGCCACAGGCAACATAAGCATGAGGGGCACAGACACGTAACAGCCTTCAGCAGTTTGTTGTCCTAAGCAAGCACCAACTCTGCCCTTGCCCACAGCTGGCCATAGTGTTTAATTACCAAGATGTCCCCATAATAGACAAGTTCCTACTCCTAGTATCAGCGTCTGGTATCACCTTTTGAATGCATAAAGCAATATTTTTGCAATCATTGTATACATGAGTGCAATAAAAAAAATACAAGCACCCGAACAAAAGACTTGTTCCAAGTATTAAGGGCAGATACTCAGTTGCTATAAATTACTACATGGCACAATCACTCAGAATTCATTTGAAATTCACAGTTATATGACAATTTTCACTTTCAAACAAATCACACATAGTAGAGCACAGTAGCTGTAATTATTTGTTTTGAGGTGTATATAGATGGCTAGAGCAAGTGAGAGCCACATAACGCAAGACAACAGGCAAGCACCCAGCTGGCTGCAGGCAACATGCAAATGGACTGTGTGTAACTAGTGGATGAGACCAACAAAAATCAGTGCGTGATGAAGACAGGACAAGTTATATGATGAAGTAATGGAACAGCACAAACAGTATCAACTAGTCAGGTGTGTATTTTTTATAAAAAAGAAGCCATGGGTAGCAGCAAGCACAGTATGAATGTTACAGCTAGGAAGATAAATACATTGTAGCTGATTTTAGGGCCATTTAAATTTCCACAATTATTATAAAATTCAATTTCCCTGAATTTGCTCACTCATAACTGTATTTGCTTTCTAAAATAGTTTCATGAGGATGGCTGGTTCTCTTTTGTCAAATTGGTTATAGAAACACTCACGAACAGTGTTAGAAGTGGAATTACACAAAGTTTGGTAACTGAGGTATTTGGGCAGCTAACCTGCTTACTTCAAATATATATTTGAGTTCGTCCTGCTTACTCAGCTGTTGTTAATGATACTCAGCTTCCCTTTCCTTTATTAAGTTTCAGCTGACCAGAAATGAGAAGCAATCCCATTTGGCAGGACTCGCCAAAATCCATATTACCAATAAGTGAGGAACAAATAGCCAAAGCAGGGGAAGAAGCCCTGGGCTGACAAACATGTTACATGTCTTCACACAAACATTTCTAAGATTTAAAGACATTTTGTGAATAGTTTGCAAACACAAACAACTGCAAAGATTATTTATCATGAATGAGTTGATGGGATTTATTTACCACATTGGCTGGAAGATCTTAATTATTTCCAACATCTTTATTAAAAGGAATAGGAAATACATTCAAGCTATGTAATTGTCTTCTACCCATGTTGACTGGAAATATCTCAATTTTTGCAACAGAAATAGTTATTAATTAACAACACTAATTTTCTAGACTTGTTCAGACTACACTGTTGATTAAACATCCTCAGGATCCAGTAAGAATAAAAAATGAGCACGTTATGACTTGTCAGTTACACAAACATGACTTTTAGTTACCAGGAAAGTCTTTGAGCTACAGAAATACTTACCACATTCCTACAAAACAAAAACCACATTGTGAATCGCCTCCACTTAAAAAAAAAGAAAAGGCAGCAGAATTTGATGTAACTAGTCATATGCTTTTTCACTGCTTAAATGATAACTTCTTCATAAACAAGAGGAAAAGCAAGGATACTGCAAAGTGGTCAACATGCATTTGTGCATGAACCTTTGTGCCCACACATTTATTCTAATACAATCAGCATTTGATTTCCATGAGTGTCACCTTTACCCGCTACATTGTTCTAGTTAATTCCTGTATTACTTTCTAAGATAAATAAGTAGTAGGAAAGGAAATAAGTAATAGAAGAGACAAAGACTGTCTAACTACATAAGACATTTACCTCCTCCCTGGTACTCCCAGATTGCATCAGACTCCCAGAAAACATTTTCTGAAAATCCATTTGTTCCAGATATTTCCTCCTCTCCAGCTAATACACACATAGTTTATTCTGCTGTCAAAACTCTTTAGTCTTAATATTTTAACTGATTCACATTGGAACATTTGTCTGGATCCATCCAAGCACAAATCCTTGCAGTACTCTGAAGAGTATTCTTGCTGGGATGAGAGACCTTTTTTTTTATTGTGCCAGCCATTTCTCCACTTAAGCCTATGCTTTCTTTTTCTTGGATGCTGATCCTGCACTGTGTGCATGAAGGCAAAGCAGCCTGTAAGAGATCATTTATACTACCTGCAAACTCAGGTGCATGGGACCACAGAATGTTCCTCTGAGTCGTTTCCTCTGCACTGCCCTTAGAAATAAAGCTTCATCTCCTTCTGGTCTGCTTCATTTTCTTTACTATCAAGGAAGTATGGTAATCTGTTGCTCTATAACACAGCACATCAAGGATTTGAACTCCATTGCATTAGAAACTACACAAACATGGACAACAAAAAATCCTTGATCTAGGAACTTGGTGTTTGTGAATTACATATGCTAAGTTGTAAAACACTAATGGACTCAATCGATATGATGTTTGCTATGTCTTCCCTTGGTGTGCTCCCCATGGAAAAGGAATAGACTCAATTCACTAGCAGCCAAGCTGTGACAAGGTAGCAGGGAGTCACAACGGCAATGAATTCTCTCTTGAAGAAGGCAGTATGAATGTTCATAGAGAGCACAGAAAAAAACAGAAGTAGATTTGTAGGAATAGCATGCAATTACCATAAAATTATTATGACAAAGGTATTACCCTTTAGATGACAAAGGCTGAGATAGCTTGAAGAACAGACGATGAACATTCACAAAGACATAAGGTCCATTCAAGCCTGGAGGCCTCAAAAGCGGGTATCATTAGTACATGGTAATGGAAGGAGAGAGACAGCTGCCTGTTTGTGTAGCTTCTTGCAACTCCACAGCCCAAGGAACTGGGTTTCCATTTGCACTTGCATCAATTGAGGAGCTCTGTGGAAAGCTGAAGCTACTCTCTGTAGAGCCGTAACACAGTACATCAGGTTGTCTATCTCCACATCCTTACAGGGTCAACAGCACAATAAAATCGAGTGACAGCTTTTCTAGCTCATCTCCTCACCTCTCATTCCAAGGCACTTGCCTTCTAGAAACTGTTCACACAGGAACACTTACTCCTTGCTGCCTGGCCCTTTTGCTACTGCAGATATAAATCAGAGGCAGCTCTTACACTCTGATCTCACACTCCAGGGCTCCAGCAGCCCAGCCAGGACAGAAAACTGGCAGCCTCCAGGACATCTCACCCAGCTGACTGCCAGGCTCTGTCCTCACATCCCACCAGATCATCTGCTCCCCTGGACTCTACTTCCTCCCTTTTATTGCTACCACATACAGAGAACTGTAACTGCTCAGCTGGCATTTCCTTGGAACAACAGTTATTTCCTTGGAGGCATTTATTTTTTGGCATTTTGTGGGTCAGGTCACAGAGCATGATGATATAGAGGGCTGGAAATGGGGCACAGGCATAACCAATCCCCATGTGTAGGCAATGGAAGAAAATGGCCTAGGAGCATTCAAAGGATAAATGAATTATACTGGACACGCTGCTTTTTGCTGCATGCCTCAGCAATGCTTTCCCAGGAGGCGATGGGGTCCTACTTGATCGACAGCCAAAGGCATGAGTTAATTCTACATCTCTTGACAAAAAAAATAGGAAGATCTTCTTAAAACAAGCAAACCCCAGGCTTTTTTAAAGGTTCTTATGCAAAGATTGCCTGGCATAGGCTGTGCAGTGCCTCCACAGTAACTTCATACTGACACCCCGCTGTTCACATACTATGAATACATAAGGGCCTGGGACAGCCTGGCTTTCCTGTACATGCAGAAAAGTTAATGTACAGCTCAGCTGCTTCTTCCTGAAAGTGCTGGCAATCATTCTGCAGTGGCGTTGTTCAGGATTTGGAGACACACATAGGTTGGAACACCTGCGTGCCAGGAAATTGGGGACAAACATGAGAAAAAAATGAAAATCCACCTAGGAAAAGTTTTAAGGCAGGAGGAGAACGTGTCTGAGATAACCCAGCTATGCAGCAGCTGTATTTTTGAGAAGACAACCTTTCAGTTTGTCCAGAGGACCTGAGAGGATCACTCAACCCATTAGGAAAGGAGGGCATAAATCCTTCCAGCTTCCAGCCTCCTCTGCATTTCGGGCCCCTCAGTTCAAGTAGGACAGGGAGTTGCTTGAAAGAGTCCAGCGCAGAGCCACAAAGATGATTGAGGGAGTGGAGCATCTCCCTTCTGAGGAGCGGCTGAGGGAGCTGGGTCTCTTTAGCTTGGAGAAGAGGAGACTGAGGGGGGACCTCATTCATGTTTATAAATTTGTAAAGGGCGAGTGTCAGAAGGAAGGAGCCAGGCTCTTCTCAGTGACAGCCAATAACAGGACAAGGGGCAACGGGTGCAAGCTGGAGCATAGGAGGTTCAACCTGAACATGAGGAAAACCTTTTTGACTGTAAGGGTTACAAAGCACTGGCACAGACAGCCCAGAGAGGTTGTGGAGTCTTCTTCTCTGGAGACATTCAAAACCAACTGGACGCGTTCCTGTGCGACCTAGTGTAGGTGATCCTGCTCTGGCAGGGGGTTTGGACTGGATGAGCTTTTGAGGTCCCTTCCAGCTCCTAAGATTCCGTGATTCTGTGATTTCCTGATCCCACCTGTCTCTTTTACCTCAGTGACTTCTTCCTGGGATTCACTTGCTGTTGACCTAATTTCTCTCTCTCCCCATACCTGCATTTATTTGCCCTTCTGACATACACAGGGCTCTGCCTCTGCTGCACGCATCTCCTTCATCCTCTTTCTGTGGTAATCTGTATGAGCCATTTCTGTCCTTTCTGAAAACTGAACATTTTCTGGATTTTCCCCACCTTCCCAAATCTTCCTTTTCCCCCAGAACATAAGGAGCTTTATTCTCCCCACACACATACACTTTTTTTTCTTATTATAGCTCCAGTGACCACTGGCTTGGGGTGAGTGTCAGGGTCATTCCCACTTTCCTTTGGAAAAAGCTGCCCATCTCACATAAAAACCAGCAGGCAAAAGGTCTTTTGGCACCTCTCCTCTCCTTATAGTTCAGGTTTGCAAGTGAGACTGACACTCCCCTGCTTAGAGAACACACACTTAGGGAAGTTCAAACAAAACAGAGGGCTTTATCCCAGAAAACTTTTACTGAAACCAATACCAAGTGTACCTTGTTGCCCAGGCACCCTGTGATCCCCCAGTGCCCAGGAGGCTGTTGATCATTTCCAGAGCTCTGACCTTTCAGCAAAAGTCTACCGGAGCTAGCATTTTGCCCTGAGATGAGTTGTGATACCAAGGCAGGATCAAAAGATTGGAGAGGTTGAAAGGTAAGGAGAAGTCATCTTCATCTAAAGGTGGAAGGTGTGATCGTATTTTTTAGTGACTGGTAGGAGCTGGGAAGGTTTTAGCACCAGGAGGAGCAGCAGGTATACCAGTCTATAACTTCCTTTCTGAAGGCAAGGATACAGAATAACCAGGATGAAGGGATGCTGATATGTGAATCTGGCTTGTGAATCTCAGCTTGATCATTCCTGTAAATAACTTCCTTATTTTTTGACCTAATTTCTTACAGGATCAAATCTTGCTTTGTGTTTTGCAGAAGATCCCTGTGAGAAGAGCTCAGGCTGATGTCTCTCTCATGCAGAGTTGAGGATTATATTGCAGTTTGGTGTGTTCAAGGTCAGCAGCCAGGCTGTGCTGGAGCCCACAGGCTCCCTACTAAAAAGAGAGACTCGTGGTGCACTGCAGAGCTGTTTAGCAAGGTCAGCTTGTTTAAGTAAAGGTCTCCTTCTCAAAAAGATTGCTTGCAACACAAACATTCCCAAATGTTTCCTGCAAACCAAGTTTATCATAAAAGTTCATGTATATTTGTTTCCAGTACTTTAGATGAAATAAATACTAGGATGTTAAATCACCATAAAAGAGAAGGAAAATCTTTTTAGTCTTCTATCAACACAGCATGTCCGCTGCTTAACTGGAAGCCCAAAGGAGGGGAATAGCTCACTGAACTTGAAATAAAACCAAATGCAGGCTGTAAAGATTTGCATTGAGTAAGGAGACATACAATGCACATATGAAAAGGAGCAACTCTGTTTCCTATTTGAAAATTTTATGTAATATTTCTGTAATATGACTGAGCTTAAAATTAGGCATCTGTTTAGACAGATTACATAGCACCTTGGCACAGATGTTCTGAGTTTTTTATGATGGCGCTTTAATTAAAGAACATTCATCAGGATTCACTCAGCGCAGTTAAGTGCCACTTTGAGCAGAGCTGCCCCGGGAATGAGTTCTGCATGCCATTTGGAATAGCAGCTTTAAATCAGATGGTGATGCCGAACGTTTGCTGCAAAGCCAGGCACAGCCTTTTTGCCACTGCCGAGTGGAGAAAGAGGTCAGGAGGGGACTCGCACCCTCACATCTGTGCAGCAGATGCTGAAACACCTTCCACCCCCTGCTATCCCCAGTGGCCCTGGAAGGAGGGGAACAGGCGCTGAATAAACTAGCCAGGGCCTTCCCTCTGTTTCTTGCTCAGCTCTTCCCTGCTGCCTCCTCCCCCTGCTTTCTGCTTTCTTCCCACTGGCTCCCCAGAAACGTGTGCTTTACCAGTAAGGGGTTTCCCAGGTAAAAGTGGAGGCACAGAAAAAGGTCTTGTTGAATGTATCTCAGCCAAGCAAGGTAAACTACAACATGCTTTCCAGGGAGGGTATGGAATAGTCCTTCAAAAATACGTGCTAGGTGATGTAATCCAAAAAATAAATTCTGAAACTCTGTGAACCAAGGATAAAAGTTTACAAGTTAAATTCCACATCCTTGCAAAGTATTCCTGGCAATTCAGTGTATTAATCTCAAAAACATCTCACGTCAGCCTCTTGCAGGTGCAGCATAGCTCCTACCCTGGGCCCTGCCTGGCAGAGACCTGCAGAAATGACTGCTGTGTACCACAGAAATGTGCTGGGTGGGTTTGATTTGTAGAGAGCCTATAATTTGCTTCCTATCTCTTTTTAAACCCATTGCATCCCTAACAATGGAAGCTGACAGCTGAAGTGATTCTGTCAGCCAAATTTGAGAGACTGCACATTTTATGACCATTAAAGTTTCCTGTAAGTTCTCACTTGAATTTTTCCATATCTAAGTACATGGGATTTTCATTTGTCAAATTCCAAAATAAGCATCAGCAGTGATAAGAACTTGTCAGCTCAACAGGAAAAGAACCGGGGATTTGTTCCCTGGGTTATTTCTATTCTTTTAATCTAATGAATGTTTAGTATAAAATGCATAGACAATCTATGTCATCATGTTACAGTCACACTATCTCTTATGGCACTCCCATTTTTGACCCCATACGTTTGGCTTGTGTCACCCACAGAGGCAGAAGTAGAAATATGTTCCCCAAAGCTTCATTTCACCCCAAGGGTTACAGTGCTTTTCTGCATCATGTAAGGGGCACACTTGTTTCAGGCTGAGGGGGTGCTGAACCTCAAACCCCCTAATGCATAGTCTCACCTTCAGCAGAAAATGACCACCTAGCACAGAGTGAGGAGAGGGCTTACAGCAGCCTGAAGCTCATGTGTCAGCTTTCACTACTCATAAGTGTTTTAAGTAGACATATCCACACGTTTATGCTCTCTCAATGCAGTGTACCAAGCAAGGAGAGAAGCCAGCTAGTGTGTATCTTGAGGTCCACCTTGCCAGATGGACTGTTTATTAAATCCATAGTTTCTTCTGAATGTCACTCCTAGTTGGACACTTCCCTGCTATTTGTGCTTTTTAAAACTGCTCTCAGTATCTCACCATTAAGGACAGCATCCTGCCCTTTTCCTCTGTGCTAAGTAGAACACATAGCAGAGGCATGACCAAAAGCCCAGTGCTCCCTAGTTACTCTGCTGGGGCACCCTAGAATAACTCACTGGAGTTTAGGGGCAACATACACAGTAACACTTTTTAGCAATGTCTCTAAAATAGTTTTATGAGTCTCTTTATGCACATGTCCTGTCTCCTTTTCTGAAGGTCTTTTTCTGTCTATTTTATGTTAGTACAGAAATACAGTACCAGAATTCTGCTTATATTTGCTTTGATTCCTGTTATATGCTGACATAACAGAAAAACAACTGAATGGCTATGATGGCTTAGTCTCTGTTCTGGTTTTGAAGATGTTAAGAAATCTGGGAGACTCTGTATTTTGGAATGCATTTCTTGTACTTTGATCACTACCCTGCTGTCCGTAAAAGACTTTCTGGATGAAAGGTGAAACTCAGCATGTCCTGCTTTGAAATCTGCTATTTACCTTTCATAACTACATGAATTAACAAGTTGGATAAATATTTTTCCAGAAGGAAGGGATGAGAGAAAGATGGAAAGAACAACATGTGACAGGTCTCAGTGAGGTCACTTACGGTGTTATTGGAAGGCATTAAAATTCTTCAGTAAGAAAAGCTGGCCAAGATGACACAAGGATGGAGGTAAGAAGCATTGAGTGTTCATGCTACAAAGACTTTTTCTGAATCTACTAGAAAGACTGAAGTGACCTCTTGATTTGCTTATATGCAGGACAAGCTATTTTGTGGGTATGGCTACTTAGAACATGATTTGTCAGGATCCAGTATTCAGTTAAACATCAGTGTGGCTCTATGTTAAAATGCCGTGTTGCAAGGGTACAGTTTATCATCCGAGTGTCTTGTTAAAAAACAAGGGAGATAAGACACCATTCGCTGCCTAATGTAGCCGAGAAACTTGATCCTAGAGAAAGGTGGCCATTCTGCAGAATAATTTGTAGTTCAGTCATTTTTCATTTTTTTTTAAATTCAAATTCTGCAAGACCAGTGTCATACTTCAGGCTTGTTTTGTGTCTTACAGCAGAGTGGTACCCTGCTCTCCTTTCAGATGCTAGGTCTGCTGTCTCCTCTGCCACCCAGATATAACCACCCCATCAGCTGCACCTCCGGATTGCATGCTGCATGCACACTGGGATGAGCGGATGCAAGCAAAATACACACATCTCTTTTGGGTAAATTTCCTCATCCATTTAGAAAGCTGAAGAAAGAAAAATTAAAACAATTTTGTTTGTTTGGAGCAGGGAGGAAATAGATTTAAGATTTTTTCCCTAAATTTAAGCTCAATTTTATTTTGGTATTTTGAAGACAAACCAGTTCCAAATTAAACAAAAATCAGAGCATTTCTTAAAATTACCTTCAATTGAAGGTTGAAACTTGAAATTAAGTATTTTATTCCATCCTCATCAAACATTCTCTATCTCAGAAATAGTGTGGAGCTGGCAGTTCAGATTCAATGTACTCAGGAACATAAACTTCATTCCTATCACCCTCCCTCCTACACTGCCTCACTATGATGTTCGCCTGCGGTTCTGCAGAAGAACCTTTGAGCCCAGGGAAGTGACAAAACCAGCTTTGATCACCTGCAGGGCAGGATTCTCTCTCAATGCCATCAGGAGCAGAGACAGCTTCTTCAGAAGTGTAGATTGCTGTTTCTGCTCTCTTAAAGCTACTTTGTCCAGATGATGGCCGAGTTTACATCACAGATTAATTTATTTTTTTTCTGCTTTCTGACTTAGTTTCAAAAGTCCTTTCACATCTGTATGTAAACTAAAAGTAACTTAAAGTCACAACATTTATAAAAGAAAGCATTAAAAATAAAATGTGAAAATCCCCCAGTACTATATGCAACTTGGAAAGAAAGAAGAGAAAGACTGTGGTCCCCATTGGTATGAATGAATGCACAGCAAAGCATAGACGTAGCTCTGTCTGCCATCTAACTCCTTCTAGAAACCAGTATGGTCAGTGGGAGAAATGGTGACAGATATTGGAAAGGACATGGAGGGCTTAGTTATGTAAGCTTCACGGGTCAGGGATCTTATAGACTACCAAAACCAAATGCCGATGTGCAAACCTGTGATCTCCTTTTTAATACGGGAGTAGACAAAGAATACAGCAGCCTGGCGTGTTTTGGAGAGGTTTTTTTCCACTGTGATTTAGTTATTCATAGTATTAACATAGAAACAGAAGAAGATGCACATAAATCCAACAGCAAGAAAGGATTAAAGGTGCTGCCTACCATCTAGATACTGTAAGCAGCAATAGTTTATAAACTGTAAAACTGAATCTGTCTTCAAAGGACGATTCTGAAATTCTGAGCACAGGTCTTCAGCAAACTGAAAGACACAGGGATAGCTTTAGAAAGAATGGACTTCCCTCAGCAGCAGCAGAAAGTAACTCAGCATGCAAACAGAATAATGGTCAGAGCCTGACCCCCGGGAGAAACAACAGTTTCAACAACAGAGGAGAGGCTGAAACTTACACGCAGTGGCTGATACACCATCCTTTTCTGCCAGTTTTGTTGCCATTATGCTAAGATTGCAACCCACATTTTAGTTACTGAAGAGTCTTATAACATTGCAAAGTAAAATTCTGAATATTAACAGGTGTTTTTTTTAATATTCAGTTTCACAAAAACAATTTATGGTGTGTTATAGAAAAAAAGCAAAAGAAAAAATGTTTTAATCAACTTTCTTGATAGAAAGTACAGTTTTGGAGCAGTACTGCACAGAGTCATTAATGTGTAATTTAGAGTTCACTGTAAGTGTGTAATTAATCTTACAAAAATTGGTGCTGAGAGAATTTTGAAATGGAAATCAGTTTTCATGATGATATGAATATAGAGCTGATTAAGTTAATATATTAGAACACAAAATAACTACTTAAAAAAAAACCACAAACCCCCCCCCCCAAAAAAAAAAACAACCACACACAAAAAAACCAACCCACAAAACCAAAACACAAAACAAAACCAAACCAACATTGAGACAAAGTTCACACATACAGGGCCCATCGGCTAGATCCCTATGTGCAGAGAGACAGGGAAGATCTTTGCTTGATCAGCCTAAACCATATGCCCCAAAAAGAAGTGTCCACAAGAGAAGTGCACATATATATAAACAGAACTGTGCGTATAGAACACGGGTCACTGGTTCACAGGTCACTGAAGGGGAAGAAAAGTAATAACCGAGATGCAAGACCTATGGTACGTAATCTCGCTGCATGGATTCTGGCGGTTCGGGGCGGGCGCAGCTCTGGGTGGGCCGGGCAGTGGCGGCG
>NW_010208854.1:0-2764 GCF_000695765.1 Mesitornis unicolor | reverse complement strand
CACAACTGGATTTGGCTCCATTCACCAAATATGTTCACTTCAGTGCCATGGTTAAAGCCAACATGGAAAACCACCAAAAGTAACAGAAGCTGTGGCAAATTTCACACATTATCAGAAAGAAGACTTAAACGTTGTTTTATTTGTATGCTCTACAAGCAGGCAGATTTCTAGAAAGATCCTTTTTAAAAAGACCATAGCCAGAATATTGAGTCTGGATGTCGTTACATCCAAGTAGGTCACCAAGAAAACAGTAACCTGACCCATGCCAAACAAAAATAATCCTGAAGATGAAAACTAGACCAAAAAAACTCAGGGATCCGGCTGAAGCAATCATTTAAATCCTAAGGAAAAAAACAGGTTATACAAAACAATTTCTCTAAGAGAGGTCACTATAAATCCAGATCAACAAAGATTAAAATAGAAGCGTGAGAAATTCACCGTAGCAAATCGATTTTACAAAGTAAAAGTCCTTTATCTCAGTGATAAACCAGAGACAATCTAAAAGCATGCAGGAGAAAATCATAAAGAATAACAGTAAAAGCACGCAGAAGAAAATCAGAACGAATAACTACGATTTTTGTTGTGATATATCAAAGTTAATCTGGAATACCATGCGTATTTTAGCAAATTTAAAGATCACAGATGTAAATAGAGCATAAAACTTCTGATGAATACTGAGATCAGGATAATTGGGTGTCCCAAATATAATAAGTATGTTAAAAGCATCCCAAAACCAGTCAGAAACAGAGTCCCACGTACAAAACCCAGGTGAAACCGCGATCGCCATTCTAAGCCACGCAGTATGAGCAAGGTACAGGCTGAACCTGGTTTACTCACTGGAATTTCTACAGGATAAAAATGATGGGGTTTTTTTTCATTACATTTGTTGCACGGCTGCAAGTTTACCCATAACGAAGGTTCTGCAAATTATAGGTGTTAGGATAGCATTCAGATACACGTGTAGGCGTTGATTAGACACAGCAAGCTGCTAGGGACCCACTGCAACAGCACTGAACTGCAGAAAAGAAGCAGCTTTTGAACATTACAGCCTGAACTGAACCAAAGTTAAAATTCAGATAACCATGCACTGCAACGTGGGTCTCATCTTGCATCAATAGTGTCAATTTATTTTAAGCTTTCCTACAAAATACACAGAGAAACAGTTTGTATTACAGGCAGAAGAGAGTTTGCATACCAAGCACCATAAGAAAAGTTGTTCTTTCATCTTGTGTCCTTCCAAATGCTTCATCAGGATTCCTAAAAGACCAAAATTACAGGTGTTTTTAAAATATACTGAAATACAGCAGGACCATCTTCATAATTTCCCTCTAAATGCTAAATGTGCTGTTGCAGGCCTGACTAGATCTCATTTCTTATCTGCCTGTACTTCTCCAAACCCTCCTCCAGAGATCCAAACTGTTTAATTTTGTCACATTTTTATGCAAAAAGCGCTCCTCCTGTATGTTTTTCTGTTCAACAGCTCTCAGATAACGACTGTGATTCTTTCAAGTAATTGTACTGTTTGCATCTCCAGAAAGCTGCCATTGGTTTTACAAAAGACCAAAATAAGCTAAGTAGACAGGATGGCCATCAAGAATCCTGAAAGGTTTCTAAAACCCGACTTTTAGAGAACCTTTGTGTCATTTCTGCAGTTTTCAAAAGACATTGGGAATGGGATTCGAGTAAGTTTGCCACATGCTTTCCTAATTTCTCCTGATTTACACAGTGAAAAAGCCAAAATTGATTATAAATTGATTATGAGTCTCACTGGGATTACTCAAATGGATTGGGACTACAGGAACTAGTGTCAGCTGTGCATGTATAGATGTGCACTTTTCCTTTAAGCTCATGTCTTGTTCTACTTTTCTATTCTATTATTTCTCTTGACAAGCTGGACAGCTGAACTGGATGTCTCCCTTTGCCTTTCTTCTCCAAATCAGTAGACAGTGACAAAAATCAATTGGCAATTACAAACTGGGAGCTGTCTGTACTTGTTTTACATTTTAAAGATGGGGTATAAGTCCCATTACTCTTAAAAGTCCTTTTGTAGAAATTGAGAAGCAATCATTTTCTTAGATATAGTTTCTTAGTCATACCCATGGAAGTGCTAAAAAAATTAACATCTCCGGTGCTGACTCATTCCCCATCGCCTCCAAAGACATTTGCCTTGCATGAATATGACCAGTAGGTTTAAAAGGTATTTTACCCGTGAACTGAGCAGTAACGCGTTGCTTTTCAATCCAGAATGTTGTAAATCAACAACTGCAAATGCCTTTTCCACCATTTCAAAAAAGGAAATCAAACACGTCCTACCGCTATTTTCATCCTACGCTCAAATGAGACGCAAGTATCTTGCCAAATTTGAAGAAGAGTTTTGACTGATTTTAAAAAAAAATCTACTAAAAATGTACATCTCGTCATAGACAGTTCTGTAACAGCGATTTGACTAAACCAGGTGGTGCACTGGGTTGCAGGTTTCTATTCTAGTAATAGAACCTAACAGTTTGGTTGGAGCTCAGATTGACATGAAGTCAATTTGCTTCCAGCTACTATTTCTCCAGCATCCAAAGTGAATGAAGACAGCTTTTATCTTTATTTATTTAATTTATTATTTCTTACAAGCCACAATTTGCCAGCTAATAATTCCAGGTCAAATTGCTCCAAACCAAACAGAATAGGTCTTAGTGGCAAAGGAGCTAGAGAAGAGTTTTCTTCTAGAAAGTTTGGGAATCACAAAATCCCAGGATGTCATGAGTTGGAAGGG
>NW_010208853.1:0-1940 GCF_000695765.1 Mesitornis unicolor | reverse complement strand
GTTACAGTTTTAACTTCCAACCTTGTGCAGATAATTTTTATTTTTATTTTATTCTCTCTCTATTCCCTTTTCTTAATCCTTCCCCTGGGAGGGGTAGGGGCAATAGAGAGAAAATCCTGCACTCTCTCTCTGACCCTTAAATGGAGACAAATTATTTTCTACAGAAAATTAAGAAAGGTTATTCTTCTCAGCAAAGGTCACAGAGAAGAAAATAGAATTCTTGCAAAACAACAGAATAAGTCACTGTTGGGATTTTTAGGTAATTTTAGCCAGTCTGAGTCTAACACACTGCACATGAATTTGTGTGGTGTGAGGCATATAGAATCTGAATCAGGTGTTTTCTGGTCTGGAAGCCTTATAGCTCTTAAAACTTAAAATGGGGAGAATTTGGATAGTGCTGTGTCAGTTCAGCTATATGGTTTTCTGTCTATTGTGACCAGTGAGAACAAGAGGAATAACAGTTGTACAGGAAAGTCCATACTGTACATACTCTACTGGTTTTGGCCGAAATTCTCTTTCTGATGGCCAGAAGGCAGAGTGGAATATTTTCTGCTAGCTGAAAAAGTAGAAGCAGACACACAGAAATACACCTGCTGAAATATTTTGAGAGTTTTATAATCTAAACACAATATCAAAAGAAAATTTTTTACTTATTTAAGTCTCAACTGTAAGTTCTTCCAAAAAGCTTTCACTCTCTATATTTTGTTTATGTATATGAAATTTTTTCACAAAGGGTGTAATTAGTTGTAGTGCAAATTGTGGTGAGGAAATTAAAGACCATGAAGAAGTATGCATATTTCTAAATCCACGCAGAAAAACAATAGTGATATCAGGATCTGCCAAGCCCTTATCTAACTCAATATTCTTTAAACAACAGATTTGTTTATGAAGTTCCAACTCCTAGCTCCTCATTCTTCCTCCGAAGTTCTTCAAAAAACACTTAACAGTCTTGATAGCCATCATCAGAGTCAGGCCTGTGATATGACTATTTCTTTCTTTATTTAAGAAACATACTTTCAAAGAAAACAAAACAAACAAAAAAAACCCCCAAAATTATGCACATATCATGATCCACTATGTGGGTAGGAAATGGGGACAGGTGTAGACTCAGGTCAAATGGACAACAGCAATTTAAAAAGGATGATCTTGCCCTGCCAGCTGTCCATAAGTGATCCAGCCTTGCTCTTTACTTATCCTGTCTGTCTGCCCACTAGTGAGCAGCGATGGAGGAACGGGGCAATGGGGCATTTTTTTGGAGGGTCCTGCCACTAGCTGCTGCCCAGGAGCTCCCAGGTCAGAAGGAGATCCAACATGGAAAATGCCTGGCCTTCATCCTCTTCGCAGACCCCATGCTAGTCACTCCTGGCAGAGACTGACCCTTGCTATTATCCAGGTGGTGGCAGAGCCTAACCCAACCTGGCACACAGAATCACAGAATATTAGGATGTGGAAGGGACCTCGAAAAATCATCCGGTCCAATCCCCCTGCCAGAGCAGGATCACCTAGGATAGGTTGCACAGGAACGCATCCAGGAGGGTCTTGAATGTCTCCAGAGAAGGAGACTCCACAATCTCTCTGGGCAGCCTGGTCCAGTGCTCTGTAACCCACACAGTAAAAAAGTTTTTCCTCATGCTCAGATTGATCCAGTTTGTGTCTGTTACCCCTTGTCCTATCATTGTTTGTCACCGAGAAGAGCCTGGCTCCATCCTCGTGACACTCACCCTTTAAATACTTACAAACGTGAATGCGGTCTCCCCTCAGTCTCCTCTTCTGCAAACTAAAGAGACCCAGCTTCCCCAGCCGCTCCTCATAAGGGAGATACTCCACTCCCTCAATCATCTTTGTGGCTCTGCGCTGGACTCTTTCAAGCAATTCCCTGTCCTTCTTGAACACAATATTCTAAATGCGATCTCACCAGAGCAGAGTAGAGGGGAAGGAGA
>NW_010208852.1:0-811 GCF_000695765.1 Mesitornis unicolor | reverse complement strand
TCAACTTGCGATATAACTATTTACAAAATCAAACAGTACATTTTTTTGTTGTTTTGTTTTTGAAGCTAATAATTCTGTATTTACAAGAGGGGATGGGGGGAAGGCCGCTGCCCGAGCAGACATGCAATTGGAGATCTCTAATCAGTGGTTTCCAGTAAAGCCCTACACAGTTGGCATTTGCCCTGGTAACCTTGTCTTCTTATGCTTTCTACTAACCCCTTCGCCTACCAAGCCTTGGAACAGAGCAGAGCAGAACAGTCAAAAAAAAAAACCCAAAAAAAAGGCAAAAGAAAAAAAAAGAAATAAAAAAGAAAAAGAGAAATAAAATAAAAAAAACAGGAAGGAAAAAAAAATAAAATGAAGTCTTCATTTTACTCAGTCCTGGGTCTACTGGCAGCATTTTATGTTTGTTTGCTCATTTAAATTCTGATTTCAAAGTGTTCATTATTTTTGGAGTCTTTAAATAGGGTATTTGTTTGCTCGCTTGGGGCTTTTTTGTTTTGTTTCGTTTTGTGTTTTTCTGTTGTTTTGTTTTAGCGTTTTAGACGTACCATTCGTTAAAATTTGATGTAAGCGTGCTGTGGCTGGACGTGTGGTGGACTGCGGAGGAGGAAGGGGATAAAGAGCTGGCGGTCTGGTTTTCTGTGGATGGAGACACGATGGTTGGAGGGGTGGAGGACTCGTAGCCTGAGCTGGCGGCGGGAGAAGGCTGGGACCCCTGCGAGGACGATTCATGGACCTGCAAGAGAAGATCCGGGCAGAAATAGACAGCGGCGGAGGACGGAGGCCCTGACGGCTGTCGCCTGAGGCC
>NW_010208851.1:0-7465 GCF_000695765.1 Mesitornis unicolor | reverse complement strand
CTCCTAATATTCTGTGATTCTGTGAACTGCAAATGACTATAGATTTATACTGCACATTAGTCTTTGGCCTTCAATAATCCCATGCATTTGGCATGAGCAGAAAAAGCTGTTTTCCTTTCAAGCTTTCAGGATGTAAGTAACAAGGCAAAAAAAGCATGCCGTGTTTCATTAGTACTCCTGGAAAATATTTTACTATTGGATGGAAGGATCTGGTGAGCCACTGTTGAATGGTAAATCCCTGCCTGGAATGGGCTCCTCTACAAGCAGTTTTCTCCTGCATAGGAACATGATTCAACACATGATCCTTGTTTTGAAGAGGAGTCTGACAAAACCAGATGGGCGTAGAGCTGAGTAAAATAATACAGGTTCCTGCTCTCTGAGCTTATGGATGTGAGCACAGCAACAGTTCAAGATACAGCAGAGCTAATGAAACCTTTTTCCTATGGATACCTGTCTCCGATGATTGCAAGCCCTAATTATTTGTGCAATTAGAGGAAGGTCACCTGCCCATATGGGTTCCCTGGTGTCTAATTCATGCTACAGTTTTTCCAGTCAACATGCTAAGACCTGGTTTTCACTCAGCTCTCTTACAGCTTCCTACTTAAAAGTTCTCTGCCATCAAGTGGCCTGAAATGCCTTTTGTGTAAGGAGGGTACAAAAATCAGCTCTCATACGTCTTGGGCAAGTACTTTTAAAAGGCTCTTTTACATAAGGTTTTATATCATCATTTCCATTTCTAAATGATCTAAAGATGAGAGATTTTTTTAGTAATGTTCAGAGTAGGATCTTCCACCTACTCAGGAATTTTCTCAGTCCTCTATGAAGGGCAGCAGAGCATAGGCAGGAGATTCTCATCTTCCTCATCAAAGCACATCTAAACACACTGGCTACCTGACTTAAGGCACAAAGGAATTTCAAAATCAACAAAGGAGGAGATTACAAATTTGGCTTTTCTAGAGAACAGGCAGTATATCCAGACCATCAGCACATATGCCTCAAAAGATTTTAAACACCAGATATATGAATATTGAAATAAATAGTGAATTCTCCAGAGACACTGAAAGCAGAAGCTGCACAAGAAGTTATAACAAGAATTCCTGTATGCCAGGACTGTATTCACCAGAAATTAATCTCCCTTTATTAAAGCTTTTGCTTCCTTGGTAACTGCAGTATTTCTGCACCTGTGGAGCATTTTAAAATTATACATATATATATGTCTGTGTGTGTGTATATATATATGTATATATATATATAACTGCTTTTCTCTCAATGGTTTAATAAAGATCATAACTGTCTCACCTTAGTGTCTCCAGTTTCTTTGTCCTTGTACTGAACACCCACGACACAGTCATCTTCCTCAAGCAACTGTAACACAGTTCCCTCAATGAATTTTGCACTGAAATTACATAAAATAGAGGGGTTAGAACAGAATGGAAGAGGATTACTGATGTCAACATTTCAAGGCATTAGGCACAGAAGGAAAACCAGATTTTCACTGATCTTGTCTCTGCCGACCCAAACGCTTTGTTTAAATTTTATAGATAAAGATGTGTTCTTGTCCACTTTCGGAAGCCAAATTAAATACCAAAAAGTGCTTGTCATTAATTTCACTTCAATGCTATGATTTGGTTTGACACTTGATAATATTCTAAATGCGTAATGTTTATCTTTAACCACTTTACAGAATCCCTAGATGTGCTTCAGGTGCTCCACCGCCATATGAGAGAAGCAAAGAGGAACTGGACACCTAATAGCAGTTAGAAATCAGGGAGATGACAGAGTCATGAGTACTGCTTGTATTTGGAGTTTGAACTGAGCATCCCTTACTTCTACCTCCCAACCAGAGCTATTTGGGGCTCACAAATTAAATCTCTATAAGTGTATACCCCTTTTGTTGAGTCTGAGCTGTTAGACTTGATCCCAGCAGTTCAGACTTAGCAGCTCGAAACGGACACACTCACTCCCTCACAAATATTTTCAAATCCAGATGGAATCCCACAACTTGGAGAAATGAGCTGTTCCATGTGAGAATACAACCACTTGATATTTCAGTGATATTTTAGGCTCTCAGAAGGAACGTGAGCAATTGAATTCATGTCTTTTCTACATGCCAGCCAACACAAAAATTTCAGAGCAGATCGTGACTGATTTAATTTGCCAGGCAACAGGCAGGTTGGCTCTATCAAAATACGAAAGGTTATATGTAAGCACACTAACAAACTTCAACAGCAAGGGAGTGCAGCAACATGTCAGGTTAATTGCAGGTGAATTGGAGTTCTGCAGAACCTATCAGCTTTAAATTCCTTTTATAGTTGTCACTTTACCTACCTAAGTAAGTGTTCACTTATTTTTCTGGTTCTTATCCAATATAAAAATAATTAACTAATGATGACCTACCTCCTTCCTCTGCAAAATTAATTTTATAATCTGAAATAAATTCATATTGCCTAGTACTTGGACAGAGGATAATTAATTGGTAGTAATTATCCCCTTTATTTTCTCAAGCACTGAGATGAAAAACAAAGTCTCATGGCACTATTAAGAGTGTCATGCACCTTAATTTAACAAGAAGTTTTCTATGCTACATTTAAAATGGAAAGCAAACATACACAAAGAATATTAAAGACCATGTGCAAAAAGGGGAAAGTACTAAATTCAAGTCATAAAAATTAGCTTCTGTAAGTTTCTGCTTCAAAGACTGTGTACAGCTACTGGACTTTTTCCCTGTAAGTTGAGCAAACACTGAACTTGAAGCCTCAAGAAGGCTTCAGCTTTTATAGCTAGTAAACGCAGTTGTGCTTAATTTTAGCTGTACTACAGAGCTGCTATCTTTTAGTGCTACTTTTAGTAATTCTTATTATATAACAGACATGATAGGAGAAAGCAATTTTCCAGTTCAGAATAAAAACATGCATTTAGGGGGAAAAGACAGACAAAACAAAGAACTACCCCACAGAAAACAGTACCTACAATCTACTCGGTTTCAACAAAAGTTTCCTTCTCAACTATTGTGTAAAAGAAAGAAATCTGTTAAGAAGGAAATACCAAACACTGATTTTTATTTCATTAGGAAGACAAGGTGTCTTCAAGATTCTGAAAACCAGAAGTTAATAACTGGAAAGAGCTACTGCCATTTAGTGCTCCTTTGTAGTTACTTTGCTTTTCTTGTTACCAGTCAAAGCAGAACAACTTGCAAATGTATAATATTGCTTTCTGGCATCATTGATTAACAACAGTGGAAGAAATACATGCCCCTGTTCATTGCAGGACAGTAAAGCTAGACGATGTTTAGAGGTCCATTCCAACCCAAACCATCCTATGATTCTACAAAATGGTATCAGATATGCTGCTCATTTCTCAACCAAAGAAGTCCTACGCATTGCTTGCTGAGAAGAGGACACTTCTGATAAAACACCAAATCCAAGAATCAGAAGAAGAGAATCAACCCTTTACCCCTGAGCTGTTCTCTCACATGGATAGGCCAGTACCTTGCCTAATATTTAAAGCCCATATTCCTGTAGTTTAAAGATTAACTTGTCCCAAACGGTAACGTATGATGTTATTCACGAACAACTCATGAACATGTCTACAGAAAACAGAATGAGCAACTACAGCTGTTACGTTTTCAGTGTTGTTCATTGCAGCCCTCCGTGTTGGGACAGAGTGAGATGGTTAAGGAATCTCACGGATGCTGGGAACAGTGTTTCTGAATCTCTGGATCCCAACTGTGCCATTCACGAGGTGACTCACTTGGGCTCTGCCATAGCTGCCCTTCGGAGACCCATGATGAACTGGCCATGATGAAAAGATCTTCCACTCGCCACACGACCATCCTCAGATGTTGGATAAGGAATTTCAACCTCCGAGTTGCTCTCTATGTCATGAATTATGTAGCCATTTACTATTTGTGAATCAATACCTTCCACTGTATCTGTAAAATACAAGCCAATAGATGTGTTAAAAAAAGTCTTTAAGAAATCTTCATTATATATGAAAAGCATTTCTTTATATAGAGTCCAACTGTCTTGAATCAAAACGCGTATGTTGAAGGATTAATATTTTCAAAACAGCAAGCTGGGAATACGCAAGCAATTTTAATTCAAATATTAAGCATAGATAATGTATTTCTTCATTTTCCTTGTAGGCACGCTTTTTCTAAAAACATAATTGGGTGTAGTAGCTGTTGTATTATAGATATACTTACATTTTGAAATGCACTCACCTTCAAGACCCAGGTCTTTAAGTGCATTAAAACCTCCAGGTTGCAACAGTTCTCCAACTATCCTGTCAGGTTCCTTCAGATCCCTCTCTATCACAGTCACCTTCCTTCCATCCCTCGAGAGCACCGTGGCCAAGGTAGAACCAAGGACGCCTGATCCCACAATGATAATTTCTGGATCATATTGGGGTGATAATGTAGCATTTGGAGCAGTCTCTGCCAGATATACATCCGAGAAGCTTACTTCTCTCTTACCCTTTAGAAAAGAAAGGCAATAAAGTAACATGCGTCGATGTAGCTGTACCATAACCTTGTCAGAGGGCTGACTTTGGACTAGTTCTACTTTGACCCAGGGGACTGAGAGAGCACCAGCAGTTGGAGAGGATCTTCCAGTTTAATTTGTCCAAAATTGTATCAGTTGTACTCTACTATCCAACAAAAACACAAGCAGAGAAAAGAAAAAACAGTCCCCAAACAAAATCAAGACACTTGCTTAAAACTGCCCTGCTGATCAAAGACAAACCGCTGATATAGCCTCAGAGAGACTGAAAGTCAAGTTTCTATAAAGGCAGTAAGCCAAGGCTGTCCCATATTCTTGGACTATAAAGTAACACACCAACGCCTTCACACCAGTGAACCACTACTACACAGAGGCCTTAACACTTCACAGTGAAAAAGTTACCAGATTCACTGAAAAATCTATTTAGCTTTAATTTTACTATAAGTGAACCTACCTACCAAAATAACAGCTTATGGTAATACCCGGCATGGAAAAGTGTCAGCAGAAACAGCTACCTGGGAAATGTTATAAAGAAGCGGTCATGAAATGAAGAGTCATGAGACAGTCAAAAGTATGGGCAAAATTACTATTCACTTACATTTAAAAGTGTTAAGAATTGACATACGTCAGATTACAAATCAGTTAAGATAGAAACTGGCACCTGAAGACCAGCTACATTATAGTACCCTCCCAACAGCATCTAATCACATACACTTCCAAGTGAAAAAAGTTGTATGGGGAATTCTGGTGCAAACCTGCAAGTCATTTCTCCAGCTGACAGAAGACTAGAGTCCAATTCACTCTTTCACAAATGCCTCAGCACTGCGCTGCTGACAGCGGTAAAAATACAATTGCATCAGTGAAACAAATGCCCAGAACAACACTGACACCAGGATTTCTAGTGGCATAGTGTTGTGTTTGTATCTAAAATGCAGCAAGGGTGTGCAAATCTATCTATCTGAATTCAGATAATACAAGATATTGAGGTAAGGGCAGGCTTTAGAAGTAAAACAAAAATCAAGAACCTTTGACTTGAGGCCAAAAATAGTTTCAAGTTATTCTGTGCAAGGGGTCAGTGCCCAGCTGAAAATGCCTAGAAGCACACAGGCAAGCAGCCAAACAGCGCTGACCCACAGATGCACTGAATATGCATATCCAGTGGGCAGTCTTAGATGGCAGGACTCCAGCTAAGCTCCAGCCACCAGCTCCAGCCCTCTCCACTGTCTCACAGCAAGTCTCATTCTGGGCTCAGTGGAACAGACTGATGATCTGAGCTCAGGTCCTGTAGCTGTTGTACAAGCAATAGTTTAGCAATAATTTCCAAGTAACTCTATCTGCAGTTGTCTAAACAAATGTGTTTTATGTGGAAGTATTAGGAAGCTCATCACAGAACCACAGAGTGGCTGAGGTTGGAACAAACCTCTGGAGGTCATCTGGTCGAAAGCACCCCCCTGAAGCAGGGACAGTTAGAGCAGGCTGCCCATGACCACGTCCAATAGGGTTTTAAATATCTCCAAGGATAGAGATTTCACCACCTGTGCCAGTGCTTGGTCACCCTCACAGGAAAAACCATTTCCTGATGTTCAGAAGGAATCTCCTGTGTTTCAGTCTGTGCCCATTGCCTCTGGTCCTGTCAGTGGGCATCGCTGAAAAGAGCCTGGCACAGTCCTCTTTGCACCCTCCTTTCAGTGGGCATCTCTGAAAAGAGCCTGGCACAGTCCTCTTTGCACCCTCCTTTCAGTGGGCATCTCTGAAAAGAGCCTGGCACAGTCCTCTTTGCACCCTCCCTTCAGCGGGCATCTCTGAAAAGGGCCTGGCGCAGTCCTCTTTGCACCCTTCCTTCAGGTATTTATACATTCATGGGATTCCTGAGAGCCTTCTGTTCTCCAGGCTGAATAGTCCCAGCACTCCCAGCCACTCCTTATAGGAGAGATGCTCCAGTCTTTCATCTCTACAACAGACTGGCAATTGAAGATATTTTTCTGCTAGTATAGTAATCCTTTATTACAAATCTTTCTTCAAACACATTTGATTTGACTCTACAAAACCTCTGCTCTATCACTTAAGTAAGTTTCAGAGTTTATTTTGCATCCAAAACTAACAGAAAGCATGATGAATCAGACATCCAACATGTAAAGACAAACCCACTCCAACCCTTTTTTAGCTCCTTTCCTGCACCAAGGCAGAGGTTTAGTGGACTGAGGGAAGAGACGGATGGCATTGTACCCCACGTGCCACATCTGAACTGAACCTACCTTTCTGGATTTGAGTTGTTCGACTTGTTGAGATCCTGGGGTTGGTTTGGCCCAGAAGAAGCCAACAAGTGGTAAAGCTGAGAGAACATCAGATAGCATCCCCAGGTGGGTCTTCTGCTGCTGCTGCTGCTGCTTGGGCCCCCTGAAGCGGTACCTGTACGATAGCAGCAAGCCGAGGGAGAAAAACACTAACACGGAGAGTAGCACCTCCTTATTAGCGTAATTCATGAGGTCTCCACACTTTTTATACACGTAAATGAAGGAGGCAATACCCAGAAAGGTCCACATCGTGAAGGGACTGGTCACTGTGCCTGGCTGCTTCCTCCAAAGCTTTCCTGGTGATGGATACTGCCCTAAACAGGTTTTAGCACAAGGTATGAAAAATATACGTATGGAAACGCAAAGATTTCCTTAGCAACGGAAGGGAAGGAGATCTCAATGAAGAAACAAGGAGCTCCACAAAACCTTGTAGAGGAACAAGCCCAGCCTCACAGGGCCGGCACAGGAACCCAGAGGAAGGTTCCAAAAAACGCCAAAAAAAAGGAAAAAAAAGAACAATATAAAACGTCTTCTTCAAAATCACCGAGCGCCGCACAGCACCTTAAGGAAACGCACGCGATGCCGGCGGAGCTGGAGCTCGTCGTCCACCGCGGCCCGAGAGCTGCTTTTCCCACCGCCTCCGGGGCTCACTCCTCCGCCGTGCCCAGCCCC
>NW_010208850.1:0-913 GCF_000695765.1 Mesitornis unicolor | reverse complement strand
CAGAGCTGTTTGGCTTCCAGCGTACGAGAGAAATAACCGAAACCTCCTGAAGATGCCGCAAACGGGATTGTACCACCCCCGTTTGTGTTAAACCTGCGCTTACCCTGAGTGTACTGCACACTTACCCTGGCCTGAGCCCGCCCTGGCCCCCGCTCCCCGGTTTGCTGAGCCAACCTCACAGCTGCGGTGGCCGCATCTGCTTTCCTCGTCACTTCAGAGAGGAAAATGAGGCCGGGCTCATACTTACGAAGGCAGAGATGTCACCGAGTTGTACTTGTGGCCGTCCTGGTTTTGCTTAGATCTGCGATGGTTTAGTGACAATTCGGCATTTGTCCCTTTTGGCTAGGTCAGAGAATTTCTTAAGAGATGTAAAGCAAGTCCTAAACGAACTTTCCCAAACCTGCAGTTACCATCCCAGAAACGAGTTCCTGTGTGCTCCCCCCTCCCCAGATACCCTGACCAGGGACACCTGAAGCTCCTGGTCCTGCTCGCCCTCCGCTGCTCCCGGCTCCTCGGCACAGGCAGCGCTGCAGGGACCCTCTCTTTCTCTCTCTCTCTCTCTCTCTCTCTCTGCCCCGATCTCCCTCTGCAGATTTTGGGTTTCTCTTCGCTCTGCCTATCCAGGTCTGTGCCTTGCTCTGCCCAGGTATGGCGCACGGGACCTGATCGCTTCGTTTGGGGTCTCACTGTGGAGGTCAGGTACGCGCTGCTTTAGTCTTTGTTGGTGCCTTCACCTTTCCCTGGGTTTGGGTCCCAAAGCTCCGGTGCCAGATAAAAACTGCGATGCTGGAGCCTCCTCTGATCGTCCCGGAGCCGGGGTTTAAGTTCTTTCTCCTTCAGTAGGAAAGTGCAGAGCCGGTGTTTGGTGCTGAGGAGGCGCAGAGCAGCGGAGGCATTTTCCTGGTGTAACCGG
>NW_010208849.1:7846-36364 GCF_000695765.1 Mesitornis unicolor | reverse complement strand
AGGCTCCACGGTCGAGCTCGCTGAGGCTGGGGTCTAGCAAAAATAAATACAATCAGTAAAAAAATCACAGCCTTAAGATGCTGTGTTTCCCTCGCTGACCCAAGGCAGCCTGGCACAGCTGGTTGGGCCCAATCAACCTCTTGCTCCCATCTCCCAGTAATGCACCAAACCCACAGCTCTGCGGAGCTGTTGGCCGGTGCTATGGAAAGGTAGCACCACGAGTGGGATCCTGCCTGCTGCCCTCAGCCCGGCAGCCTGCAGGCCAGTGGCACTGCCCCGTGCTTACCCCAGCCCCTGCTGCATCAACCAACTGCAATGGTGAGGCCCAGTCTGCCATCCTACAGCAGGGCTCTTTTGCTGGCAGTTGAGCCCAATTCGTCAGACCCAGTGATGAGGAGCTGCACTAATACTACCTTGTTCCTTTTTAAACACAATCAGAGGGTGCCAGCTTGACTGCTGGTACATGCATTTAGTAAAATACATGGGTTTTTTTGCTTTTAACTGCACAAAAGCTATTTACAGGTGGTTTTCATTTGCAGACAGCAAAGTGCAACAGCGTAGAAATCAACTGCTTCAAACAAAGAGCAGCCTGTTTCTCAGCTTAGCTGGAGGGGACGTGCTCTGGCTGGAGGCAACCCACAGTAGCTGGTGGCTGGCTGTGGCTGGGGGGGGGGGCACCTGGCTGGTGGTGGCTGGGGGGCCTGCCACAGCCCAATACCAACACTGATCCAATAGCTCAGCCAGTTCCTGGAGGACAACAGCCACCTTGGCTGGGAGGGCAGAGGAGAAGGGCTTTGACTGCTATTGTGCAGCAAAGCGTGTGTGTACACATGCCTAGAAAGTTAATTTGTAGTTTTTGCTCCTCAATAAATCAAGGCAGATGCCCCTATAAATCCTGCTCCTCAGGAAGAAAGCAGAGGGCCAGGAACTGCATGGAGTAGAGAACAGGGCGATTTTTCTTTTCAGTGCCAAAAGCACATCAGTGACACTCAGTGCTGTGCTGGGTCAAGCCTTCACCCTCTGCTAAGTTAATACCAATAACTCCTTCATCTAAAGGTCAGATAGTAACAGTGGGGGCCCCCCTACACTTTTCCGCCTTTCTTTCCTCCTGTTGCAATAGCAATAGCCTCTGAAGGAGCTGCACTAATTAGTTGCTATTACACTTCTTGGGTGGCTGGAAATACACACTGCCTCTGACCTCATGCTTTGCGATGTACCTTACCAGCTTATTAGTGCTATTGCACGGCAGCAATGGTTCATTTTATACTTACTTTGAAAGAGCCATTCCTCTAGTGCTGAAAAATAATCTAACACTAATGCACACTCTCTCCAGAAGACTGCTGTTAAACTGTCTATAACCAAGTGTCCAAACACTGCACAAAGCTGTTTCATTTGCTTAACATCGACTCACTAGCAATTAATATGCCTGACATAACAGCGCACTACAAGGCCCATAAAATCGGTAGCAGTAGGGGAGTGAAATGATTATAACTTTTTTTTTTTCTTCAATAATACCAGACTACAGTTTGGGCACTGCAATCTTTTCAAAGCAAGAAGCTGAGCTGCATCTGCACAGCTGTTGTTTACTGAAGCAATAATTAGTAATGGACCAGTCAAAACACCCACTACCTTTCGCAGCAGCTCAGCGGTCACTTGCACCTTTGCCTGGAAGTGGAGTAGCTCTCAGCTGCTTCACATGTAGACTACACTTAAAAATTTCAACTAACTTTAAGAAAGGAAAATATTTAAAATGGCAGCGTCAGCCAGCCTTATGCATACAAGTAATCCCACTGAACTCATTGTGAGCTGGGAGGCACAGACTTCAGCTAGTACCAGATGTCTCTGACAGTGGTTTTCAGCTGGTGGGGACAGGACATGCTGTTAGGCGCAGTCCTGCTGAATAGACTCTACTGGCTCCAGGCAAGGCCAGCTGCACACCACTCCTGGGACCAAAATCTCTGGGGAAGCACGCGTGCAAAGCCATTCGCCAGGTCTGCAAGTCTCCTGGGCTTACAGTGCTTTTTAGCTTAGTTTGAGAGAGCAGCAGAACAGCAATAAGAGAGAGTGAGGAAGAGAGCCACAGAAGACAAGGGAACAAAGAGGTAGCCATAGGCCATGTTGAGGATGGACCTCCTGATTCCACACCTGGATGAAACCTAGAGATCTCTATGTTCTTCCAGTGGGAGAAATCGCTGGGGAGAAAGCACGACATCCCGAAGTAGCCATTTGTTTATTGATTAGGGCATGCTGCTGGGACATATGAGTTTACAACCAGGAATCTGAACTTGAGTGTTGCATGTTTTTCAGCTCACATGCTAATCCCCTGGTTACTGGCAGCAGCAGTATGCATATTCACTTGCCTGAGACTGAATGAAAACATTCATATGCAGCTGTGTGTATATATACATACACACACACACGCACACACATGTATGTACAGTTGTATATGTCCCAGGTAAGGCTCAGAAATCAGGGTACCAAGCAAGGCTGTAGCTAAACCATTCTAATGGCCTGCTCTGTCCGAAGGGATACTTGTATGCCTTGCTCTTACCTCTTTCCAGCCAAAGCTTCCTGTCACTTGTGCTTGCAGTGGCATACATCTGATCCTGTTGTGAGCTACTCTGAGGACCTAAATGCCCTTCTTCCCTGAGATTCCATGGATCTTATCTCTCTGGTATGCATTCAGGCAGCATGAGACGAGCATGCCTATAGACCCAAGTGAGAGGATAGGAAGGTGCAGCCAGGCTCAGTGTGAAGGGGAGACAGGGTCACTGACCAGTGTCAATTTAAGTGGCTGTCTCATAATAGTTTCAGTCACCTGCTCCCTCTCTGGCCCAGTAAATGTTTAATAACTTAAATAGTTAAAGTTAAATATAAAATAGAACTAATTCAAGATTGAGAAAGCCATGCCTCATACTAGCAGTAGCATCCTGGAGCTCTCCCCATTTAAGCTATTAGAGGTGGAAGTTTAAGTGTCCAGGTGGGCAGAGCACTGGAAGCAGTCAGTCTCCAAGGAGCCAGGGAGGGTGGCTGGGCACACTGGGGTGAGTGAGATGCTCCACAGACTGGTGTCTGCCCTTCTCCAGAGATTCCTTCTCCTGCGTGAGAAGACTTGCCTGCCAAAACTGATAGGTGCATTTCCACTAACAGCTGTCAAATCAGTGGCTTCAGACTAGAGAAAATAAAAACATTTTGACAGAAAGTTCCTGACCAGCACTACACAATAAGCCAGAAACTGACTTACCTCATTACACCTGTAGTGCCTTAGAGCTCCCTTTTCTGGCTAGTCAAGCTGTCCTTTTGAGATGGAGCTCTGATGTTAGAAGGGACAGGGATCCAGGATAGTCAGTTATGAGCTTGGGGAGTTTCAGTTAAATGAAAGAAAATATACTTCAAAGTTGTTTGTTTTTTTTGTTGGAACTGTATTTTTTCATGCTATCGAGAAGTGGCAGCTATCTCTTCTGTCATTGAAAATCCAACTAGAATCACTGGGCTAGTAAAAAGTACAGTACAGACCAGTACAGCCTCACTGAATGAGTTCAGCAAAGTAAGAAATGACAATCAGCATGATTTTAAGTGAGGTATTCCAGATTTAGATGATAGGAACCTAACTGTCCTTTCAGCGACCTTTACCACACCAGAGCTGCAACTGCAGAAGTTTAGTCATTTTAAAACAAACATGGCAATATTTACATAAATGTAAATAAAATCAAGTCACAGCATGCCATACCTTTCAGGTCTATTAAGACATACCCCATATGGTGGTGTGAGGCACAAGGCCAAATGAGTTCCACAACTCAAGAAACAGAATAGGGCTCTCACAGTGGCTGGCCTGGGGTGTTATTAAACAGAAACCTGAAATATCTGGAAGCAGAAGGGAATTGCACTTCCTCATTCCTGTTGGCATGTGCATAAATCACTGCAACTCAGGAAAGAAGCACCATTTGTTTTCCAGATTCCTATTTCTTTCCTCAGACAGAGCAGACAAGAAACGTTCAACCAGAATGCTATGGATGTGATGCTAGCTGACAAACCCAGGGAGATGTGGAGCTGAAAACCCATGGTTAAGAAAGGCTGGTGAGCCTAGATCTTGCAGCCCACACATTGTATCAGATCACACCATGTCTTAGCCCACCAGAACATGCAGACAGAGGAACTCAATTAAAAATGCATCTATACATAGAAGGTGCAAGTGGTTAACTGTGCTGCAGGAATTCAGGTGATACAAGCCCCATCAGAGGGTTCACACAGGTTCAGCTGCTGTGACTAATGGGATTTATACAACCTTTGATCAAAACAGTTCCATTGCCAAAACATTTGTACTGTACAAAATTTATAAGACTAATTAGGATATGACAAGACTCCCACTGAAATTCCTAGATCATGTTGCAGGATTAGGAGTCAAAAAACAAAAAAAAAAACCCCAAAAAACCAACCAAATTCAACTGCATATTATAGTAAAAACCTCCTAGTACTTATCAGTTAACATGAACAGTACAAGTGGCTAATGGTCAGGTATATCCCAACTCAATACCCCCACCACAAAAATGCTTGAGCAGTGTGTGTAGTGTGTCTTTTTAACAGGGAGGAAGGGTGAAGGCTATATAGAGAGAGCGGCCCAAACAGCATAACCTTGACTTTGTACTGTCTTCTTGCACGTAAGGAGATCTGGAGGAGGCAGAGAGCCACCCAGCTTTTCTCCCTTCCCAGAATGGCTCAATATCGCTGACTGGGGGAGCAGTTTTTCTGCACCACATTGCAGGTTTGGGACCTCAGAAGACCTTGGCCTGTGAATTTGCCTCAGGGATTTGTCTGGCAAGAGCAAAAATCATTAATCAGGCTCATGCTGTGGCGTACGTACCAAGCTTATGTTACAGCACAGGAATGGTGCAAAAGCAGCCTGTGTATAAGCGCAAGTGACACAGCCTCCATGGGGTGGAGCAGGATCAGGTCCTGAATAGGAGAGGCAAAGCAAAGTGGAAAACAAATAATAAGAAAAGGAAATATTAGCTAAAGAAAAGAACATTAACTAAAACACTAGTAGCAAGTGAAGGAGCAGGAAGAAAGCCTTTGTAACTCAGCGTAGCACAGAGGAGGCAATATCACAATGGTTGGAGCAGGGGAGAAGGCTTGAGGCCCTGATCTTTCATGCAGACGTGTACCATACAGGACCTCCTCTCCATCTGAGCAAGTCAGAAGAACAGGCATGGGCTGAGTACCAGGGATCTCTTGAGATGTATGTGGCTGTCCCACCATTCAACAAGGGTTACAAACTTCTTCTTGTCATTTCCAACAACACAAGCCTCAGAGTGGCAGAGGGAAAGGGTCCTTTTTCCCATCTCCAAGCCACCGAGCTTTTCCCTCAAGTGCTTTGCAAATGCTTGAGAAGACCCCCACACTACATGATCACAAGATCAGCAAATAAATGTTGTTAATGGGATTTTGGTAATCTGCATGTCCAGAGAGAGTACATATTATGTCCTTGGACTAAGAAGCATCATCTAAGAGTTTTCTTCCCATTTATCTTAGTACACTGGCACTATTCCACTGGAGAAAGACAAAGTGAAACTGTTCACTCTCCTCCCTCCTAAACGTCTCATTCAGGCTGTAGTAACTCTAAAGGAGTATCTGTCTAGGGTATTACCCTAGGCAGAAGTGGAAAGTTTCCTAGGGTGAAATTGTACAATTACTGGCCCACTGCTCAGTGCTCCCGCTAGGCAAGCTGGCCTCAAAGACAGTAGTGAAAGGCTCATGAGAGAGCCTACGCACCTTCCAAGGCCACAGGTCTCGTAATATTTCACACCACAGGGGAGAGGAGGAGGTGAGAACAACAGAGGTTCTTAATAAAACTTCATTCTTTTGAAAAATCGCTCTTTGAAGTGCTCATGACATTGTACAAAAGAGGCCAAGCTTTATCCCCATTTTTACAGAGAGATTATAAGAGTTGCAGGCAACAGCGGGCCAGGAGCAAAGTCAAGAAGCAGACCCCAGGCCTCTCAGCTTCTACAGGTCTAATGGTGGGAGCAGGCTGCTGTCATGGGAATCTTCTCATAATGACAGTTTTTCCACAAAGGCACTGACATTTTAGCACTAATTTTAAAAACATTTCCACTAACAGCGGTGGAAGACTTAAGTGCTGATGTAATTCTCATGGAAATGAGATTTAAAACAGGATCCACAGTCGCTCTAAGAGCCTCAAACGTTAGCTTGTGTTATAGCTGCCTTTCAATGAGCATTCAAGCCGGTTTTCAAACATCAGTTTAGAAGCTTTTCATACTCAGGCATGTCTTAAGCCATTCAGCAGATGCTCTTAGGACGTTTTGCACTTGTGTGAGATCCTCTAGAGAAAAAGGAGATCTTCGGAGTGATAATCTACTTCTGATTAAAAGCCTGGCTTAGCATGCATGCTTGAACACTACCGGGTGCATTCGGCATAGCACATTCTGATCGGCAGTGCATTGAACATTCAAAAGAAATATTTTTCTTGTCCTGTTAGTTTATGTGAAGTTTAGGATTTTAAATGGTTCCTCACTGAAACAGAAGTACCCTGCAGTCAGCAGAGACGGCCCTGGACTGACTGTTCAGAAACAGTCACTCCTGCTCTACACCTCCTGTCCCAAGGGTACAAGGAGTCACAGCACGGATCCTCTAGTTTTCCGCTGACACTGGTTGTTGGAGTGGCCAGGCAATGATGAGCCATCAGCAGCTCCCAGAACTTACAGCAAGTACTCAGGGAAGCCCAAGTCAAATTTTATTGTCAGTATTGAATGCACTGCCGTATTTACAACTCTCCCATTAGGCACTGCACCAAATGCTATAGCAGGAGCCTAGGCTCCTAACGTTTATGAACAGTGAGTTGAAAATCGACTCAAACTGCATTGTAAAAGAAGTGACCTATGCTTCTACGTTTTAAACATCAGATGTGATTTCCTTATGAGCTTGCTACCAAAATCTTACTGTCCTCTAAGCAACCTGTGGACACGTCTTCTCTTGTTCTTCCATAAAAGAAGCTGCACTGCAATACCCCTTGCAAAGGGCACCTGTGTCATGCCTTCACCTGCCCCAAGGTTATCAGAAGTCCAGTCAGCTCCCCACATCTCCTGGAAATGCTGGCTTCCTGAGTGATCTGGGGGCCTGTTAGCAGCTTGCGTGTATGTTCATACCTCAGCTGAAGCATAGATGTTTGTCTTATTAGCACAAGTTTTTCTACTACTTGACGGGGAGAAAAGAGGGAAGTTTCTTCCCCACAGATGTAACTATTCAGGCTAAGTAGTAAGAGAGCACAACAGCTGCTGCCACTGCTTAAACAAGAATAACAATGTTATGAACATGAGAAGCCAGAAGAGACATTTTATATGCATTGAAACTCATATAAGCTACAAAGCCTGACACCTAATGGAGGAAGGGCCAATGAAGGTCAAAAAAATTACATTGGGAATCTCTGCACTACTTTTAAACTAGAAGTGTTGCCTGTTGCCAGTGGCCTTTGGTGTTATTTTCACTGTATTCATATGGTAGCTATTCATTGTCGTGTAATTATCTCGTTTTATTTTTCTATTTATTTATCTAGTAAATCAAACTAATAAAAATCCAGCCCACGATTGCCATGGGAACACTCAACAACAAGGACAGATGCAGTGTATAGCTGCAAGGAAAGAAAGCATGCTTCAACTTTATTAAATTATACACGAGGCAATCAATACAACTTAACACAAACAGCCCTTTCAGGCTCTGCACTAACCATCCAGAAGGCTCAACCAGTAACTTCAGAGCCTCCTGCAACACCAAACCTTAGCAACTACCATGCCAAGTTTCTGTAAGAGCATATGCTACAGAATGCAGCAGGCTTTCGTGCCCTTGCCTTGCCTTCTTCTCAAGGGAATCCCAGAAATTGCATAGTCTACTTTTCCACCCCACAGACATGCCAGGTATTTTTCTTCCCTTCCCTAAATCCAGTAGATCTGTGTTGAATTCTTGCTCTGGCAATCCCAGAATTTGCACTGAAAATTTAGTCCTAGTTAAAATAATACATTTAGACAATTTCGAACAGTTTCTGAAAGCAGAAATCAAATCAGTCGCAAACAAATCTCAGTTGTTGTTTAGCTTAACTTGGTCACTGTCTCTGCAAAGATGGATGACAAGAGACAGCAAAACAGAAAGCTGCAAGGAGAAGAGATTAAAGCGATAAAAGGCCTACAAAGCTCATAGCAATTTTTCTCCTTAATTTCCTCATATTCAAGGTAATTCCACTGAGAGAAAGCCAGCAAAAAGAATTACATGCACTGCCCAGACTATATTTGTAAAAGGCAGTCTCATCACTCCCGACCCTTTGTATCACTGGTGGCGAGGGTTGTCTTTCTGGACACTGCAGGGAGAGAAGGTGCCAGGCATTTGATTAGGCCAGATCACAGTCTCCTTAAGTCCCCCAGCTGGGAGCCATCTGGCAGTAACTCACTCTGTGCAGGTCATCCTTTCTCTTGCAATGCCTTCCCACCTGCCAGAGCACTGTGATTATCCTCCCTGCTCACATCCTTTTAAATTTGTCCCGGCAGTGCTGACAAGACCCCCCCCCTCACCCCTCATTGCAGAGTTAGACACAGGCCCCATCGCCTTTCTGCACTGGGCATCCTGAAGCAATCATAAGATCATCTTTATTTCTAGTCTTTTTCTGATTACAGTTTATCAGGCTTTGCAATTAAACAATACCTATATCCAGAACTTTTCAGAATGAAAGATAATGTTCATTTGCTTTGCTCCCTCTACCTATACTCTGCCTACTTCTGGGATTATTCACTATTTCATTTCCAGTACCAGCTATTACCGTCTCCCAGAAAGATACACTGGTTCTGCCTGACAGAACTGCAGCACTGAGTATGCAACTTCAAACCAGGCAGACACGGATCTTCCCTCTTTAAGTTATTTAAGCCACCAGTGGATGTCACCTCTTGTGACACTGTTCATCCAGGACAGCCATCCAGCTTCCACCCACACTCTCTTGCAGCCTCTGCAGGACAGAGCTTGGCACTGTCCCTAATGTCTTTGCCTTATCCACTTTCACTATAAGAAATCCTCCATGGTGCCATTCCTTTCTTCCGCTGTTCCCCTACACGTGCAGATATGCATAGGTGCAGTTAGATAAGCTTTCCTCAATTACAGGAGCGGTGCCTTCTTTTATTAAAGGCAAATAATCTGCCCTCTGTATTGCATTATTTCTGTTGCATTTCTCAACACTTTGTGTTCTCAGTCACCATTACATTACACGCCAGAATGACTGTCCAGCAAATTATGCCACTACAGGAGCGGAAGGAAGGCTTGTGATTGTGATGCATCAAAACACCCTTTTAATTAATAATCAAATGCAACTGCAACTTGGAAAGGGTTGTGTTCACTTCTGTGATTTCTGCTTTGAGCTCTCTGAATGGAGCTGGATACAGAGTGAAGCACTTGAAGTTACAACAGTTGCTTCTTGTTCCAACCTATTTAAGATGTTTGTCTCTCATTTCCTTCTCCATGAGGTATTTAAGCAAAGACTTAAGAGTAATATCGCTATTGCTAAGAAGACTGTGTTTATCCTTCACTGCAATGCACAAGCACACAGTTACAGATAAATTGAGTGCTGCATGATTTACCTTTACCGTACTATTAAGTTATTGCAACATCTTAATTCCCATCTCTTCCAATCAAATACTTGTAGTTAATTTAAAGTAACAAGTCAATTGTTTCCTTCCTGCTTAACCCTATAAAGTATATTTGATCCTTGAGACTGAATTACCGATGAGCAGCACTTGTTAGCAAAACAATGTTTTCCAGAATTTTGGTTCACTTTTATTTTTGTTGAACCTATTTATGATGGCTTGTTGGCCATAATGGAGTCATCATAGTTCTGTAAGTGAAAAATGTTTCTCATTTAAGCATAGGGCTGTGGTAAACATTTCCATATAAAATGGCTGTTTTCTAATTAGCATGTCAGAGTTGGTATCATTTAGATTGCTAAAGTCTGTCTTTAAAATAATATATGAATACGTATTTTGTCACAAAATCAAGGTAATAAAATGTTCTGTAGCAGCAACTTGATGATTATGTGGCAAGGTATATGTTTTTAATGCCAATTTAGCTAAAAACAGTGTGTCTGATAGTGACTCAAGAGGAAGACAGCCTCAGCACAGGGTACCTTCCGAAGGTGCTTACTTTCTTCATCGCAATATTTGGTTCCAGTGAGGACTGTCCAGCAGATCAAGATGCCTGCAAAGAGGCAACTCCTTGCAGAGCAGAGACGAAAATAAAATGTAATATTAAAGTGTAGTCAAATCTGAGGGAGTGCTGATCTAGAACCTAACTTTACCATAACTCCCAGCCTCAGCCTGGAACCAAAGTCCAAGCTCTGAAAAGCCTTGAACTCTTGCAAGTTCACATCTGGGTCCAATCAGGCAGCTCAAGCCCATTTCCAAGCAGAGGCAAACTGCAAGGCGCATGGTATGCTGGGGAGACAAACCGCAGATGTTTATTGTGCTCTTGCACCCTTAGCAATTGTTTTAATGGGTTGGAGCTCCTAGGAGACTGCTTGACTTTTGCTCATGTCTATACTGTTCTCTTATAATGCTGACTCTGCAGAAGCCTGAAGCTGTCAACAATCTGCTTCCAGTGTTATTTCAAGGGAAGAAAAGCAAAGTGACATCTGATCTGTTGAGAGAGGATGGGGAGAAGGGGGGTATTTCTAAAAAATAAAGCAACAACAAAAATCTGTATGGAATCAATATTACAATCGATGCCTTTTGCCCCTTTGGAAAGTACAACTTAGTCTGAAACACAGGTTTCTCCCTCTCTGTTGCAACAACTATCCATTAAAAAGACTAATACTTACTCTGCCAAGACCACATTGTCAGTAAGTGTTTTGAAGCTCTGCAGTAATGATTATTGTGCAGTATTGCATTTTAATAATTCAAATAAACCATGGAACATTATGATCCCTATGGCTAAGTAAATACTTTGCTGCAACTCCAGCCTTGGAAAGCTTCCTCCATTTCAGTAGAATTGTCTCTTTGCAGAAGGGGGCATTTTGGAGTACTGCCTGCCTTTGCAAATAGCAGCCCTGGCTGCTGCCAGTCTCCTCCAGTCTATGCAGAGAGAAGATCATCATCATCAACATGCAATAACTGTAGTTAAGTGATCTCTTGCTGTCTGTTGTACCATGGGACTTGTGCCCATGTGAGTTGGGCATTCAGTTCCTTTCCTTTGTTCTTCTGTCAGTGCCTTCCTGTTCAGGCAGGAGTAACACCATGCCATTTCATTTTCTAAATGGCCCTACAGGAACCTGGTCCGAACACAGAGACTGTGAACTGCAGAGGTTACTGGGGTGCAGTATTAGCACTAGCCATGGGTTTCCCTGGTTCTTCTTACATCCAAGAGCTGAACTGTGGCAGAGAAGAAAAGAAATGTCCTTCCTCTTCGAGATGAAGCAGAGATGGTAAGTGAGAGAGGCTTTGTAAAGGGCACCAGTGAAGGATGAGTGGATCAGCAAGAGAAGAAAGACTCAAGGACAGTGGAGATAAAGAAATGCTACAATTTCACAGGAAGGAGTAGAGCCCTCCAGGAAAGAAAAGAACTAGACAAAATTAAAAGAGAAAATAGAGAGCAGGATTGAAAAAAGAAGTGTAATTACTCAAGGGCATTGGCTTCAGGGGGAGAAGAGTTAGAAAACACAGTGCTTAGGCAAGAAAGTGCAATAGGGAAGGCTGGAAACATGGATATCAGCTATATAAAGATATACTGTTAGTATTGTTCAGCTGGACTAACATATGGCACACAAATTCCTGGATCTCCCTAGACACTGGGAATTTTACAGCATACTTAAAAGACATGAGGATTTCACTTTGTGCCCTAATCATGGTCTTTTGTGGCCACTGAGATTTAGATAATGACTAAAGTGCGGATTCTTGAAAAGCTTTTCTCTTGCCTAATATATGAAGCATTTTATTTTTTCCGGTTCTTATATGACTTATATGTGACAACATAGAGGCTCATTTCCCTATTCCCTGCCTTAAAAGTCTGTGTATTTGCATTGGACAATTCCAGTACTAGAAGTTTGGTGAGGGTGCCTGCCCTATTTAGAGTGGAAGAGTAAAGACAAAGGACTAATTGACTAACCTGCTAAATGACATAGTCCAAGGATCTTCTCCAGTGTTATGCATGTGATTTTCTACAACCCTCAAAAAGATAAGATTAGATTAGATGGAATATTATCAGAACTAAAATCACTAGTGTATCACTAGAAAATGAAAGAAGCTGCTGTCTAATAAAGTGCAACAAAACTACTACAGAGCAAATGGATGACTGGCTATGATAAATCAAAGCTCAATAAGGCTTTCAATCTATGTAGGTTTTTATTTATAGCAGAGAACTGAGTAGGCTAATGTTTCTCATTCAGATTTACATAAATATGTTCTTTACTGTCTGTTAGGTCAAACAGAGCCCCGGTTGGTGCAGACACAATTCCTTTGGCTTCTGAGAAGTCAAAGTAACCATGCTTCTGAGGAATGTGTTGCTCTGACAAACAGCAGAGTCAAAAGTACTCTATGACAGGTAGAAAATTTGCATTTCCATTAGCACGGCCTTTGTCAAATGAAATCCCTAAAGGCAATGAAGAATGTTTGTGGAGGGAAAATGCAGTGTATTAATTTACCACCACCCCCAAAAAATTTTCACTGTATAGTTCAACAAAACATAAGTTAAGATAAAAGGCAGAAGGAAAGGATTTATATTCCAGGAGGCCATACAATAAAGGGATAGTGATTTATGCATGTTTTTGCCACAGGATAGCCCAGAAAAGAAATGCTTTTAGACAGCATGGCTGGCTGGTAGTTTATCAAGGACTCAATTCTATCCCGTTCAAAATTAGCAGCTGCTCAAGTAATGCCATTAAGATGTCCTGAGTTAGGGCACAGGAATCAAACTGAGTCTGCACCTGAGCCACTTTGCTTCTCTGAAAAACCTGGCCTAGATGCTCAACAACTTGCAAAAATGAGCCCAGTTTTTACCTTTGTTTTATTTTTTTTTTAATTTTTTTTTTAGTTTGGCAAAATATGAATACACTTTTAAGGACAGTGCTTTTTGGCTGCTGTTTTTTATAAATTAATTAAAAGTTTATTGATTTTAATGAGATTCCTATTATTTTATGCTCTGTAACCCCTGTTTTTCATGGATGCAATTCTTACTAGAAACTAAAAGATCATCAGTGGAAATATGAATAAAACAAGATACTATTTAATGTGACTAAAAATGGCAGAAATTGGTCTTAATTTTAATTTGGCCAGCCTTTAAAACACATTAATATTATTACAACTAACGCTGATCATTTTAGGGCATCTATATCCTGCATTAGTTCTTCATTTATATTCCAGATATGTGACATCAAGGGTCACTTTATCTTGAGACTAATGGAATTAAATTCACAGATCTGGCATGAGGAATGCCCAAAGAAACACAATGATGTATTAGTTGATATTGGTTTCCCCAGATATGTTTGAGCCTTTCAGGAAAATATGCTTCATAAAGGATAACTTAAGACCACGCAGAATTAATGTTTTCAAATCATACCAGTTTATCGGTGTGTTTTTGCCCACCACAGCTCATCCCGTAGTCCCACTGAGAGCTGACTCTTTCTGCAGTATTACCTTCCCTTCTTAAACCCATTCTGTTATTTTGATGCACAGGGCTGTACAGCACCTCAGCTGAACTTCTTGCAGTACTTGCCAAAATTTGCTTTGGCTTATCTGCGTTATTGTATCTGGGCAATGCTAACAGTTTGCCTGTACTTCCACATTCAGATGTGGGAACAGGATCCCAGCTCTGAGGTGTTCAAGGAGAATACCTTGGCACCTGTGTGCACTGTCAGTAGATTTAGGAGTACCTGCATTGTCTTTACCGAGTCAGCTAATGAAAGTACATTTCTTTCACCAAGAAGTCTTTCCAGGAAAAGCTCAAATATTTACATGCTCCTTTTCATGCAAAACTCTCACAGGTTGACTCCATTGATTGCAGCTCAGACAAGACAGCTGCAGAGTAAAATTATAGCAATTCCTGGATAGGTATTCTTCTGGTTTATTTGTCCTTCTGTATGCAGTCATGTTGTACTGGCACATGACCCTATGAAATGTGTGGTTCTTGTAAACTATTCCACCAAAAGAAAATTAAAAAAATTTAACCCCAACTGAAATAGTCATATTGGAATAAAAGTCTAACTGAGTTTCAAAGTGTAAGTCCTCATAATATCTTCCCCTTCAATGGGCTTTCTGCTCTAAAGTAATCTACGAGCTTTCAGAAAGTCTTTGCAGAATTAAATGAATAGGTTGTGTGACCATCACACCCCACACGCCAAAAACAAAATCACAACCCTAGCCGAGTGAGAGCGCATGTTTTGAGCTGCAAACAACATGTCCGTGATGAAGCTTGGTTTTTTTCAAGCATTAAGAAGAATCTCTCTAGATGAATTAAAGAACTGCGAGACTACACACAGTGGGTAGCATCCTATTTTCTATTTGTTCAGGAACAGGTGTAAATTGCTTTCATTATGTTTTTATAAAACAGTAGGTTTTCTGCAGGCTCTACTAAGTGTTACTTTCTGGTTTGGGCTCTTTCTGTCTCTGTACTTATTTATTCCTGCCTCACTAACTTTATTGCTAGCAAAGTTTTTCAACATTTTCAACATTTCTTTCTTTTGTTCTCTCCCCTTTTCAGACAGCAATAAATATTATTCAATTCAACAAATGCATACAAATGGCTTCCATTAGAATTTTAATCTACTTTCAAAATGAATGAAAAGCTTTGTATAAATCTTTTTAAATTACCAGAACATAAATTCAGACAGGGACATCTCCACCTAGGCTGAGCTGGGGAGTTCACAGCCTGCTGTCCTCGTTCATAAATTAATTGAGGTCTCTAGCTGCTGTAAATGAACAGTGCATCCTGCACAGATCATATCTGTCAAGACTGCAGATTGGTTTCCATCAGAGTTTGAAAAAGTCAGAGCACACAATGCTTTCATTATGTCTATGAGTATGGCTTCCCAACTGGAAAGAAATGTGTGTTTTGTTCTGTTGGGCCAAGATTTACAGAAAGCAATTTTCCTTCATGCTCCAGCTATGACAAACCTACTGAAAAATGTCATTTCATGACTTCTTTCATTCAGTCACCTTTTTACTGACAAATATATATTCTTTCTGCTCCATGTGTACGCACCAACTGTGACATTTAATGGCCGAGGAAGGTTAATCACAGGTGAGTACATATCCCTCTTGGATATTGCAAGCTATACTGCGCTCACTGCCACTTCTCCATTATAAACTAAGCATGGCTTTAGCTGGCTCACACAACTACCTGTTTTATATTACAAATTCATAAATTTTTTAAAAGGCTCCCTAAGATTCTAAGCACCAGCCAGCATAGCCATGAATACCTCTTAGGTGTCTTAAACTACATATAAGGTTGTGACAGAGTGTGAAGAGAGTCAAAGGTAAGGTGGATATTACTGAGTCCCTGGTATAATTTTGTTTCTTTTCCTTTGACTTTCCACTGTGAATCTGCAGGCACATGAGAGTGGAGTAAAGAAAAGACAAAGCATCAGATTTCAGAGTTTGGGAAGCAGAGGTGGCTTTGATTTTGGGGTTCTTTTTAATCAGTGCCATATTTGACAATGGTGGCAGGGATCCTAGACACATAGATGCCTGTTTGTAAAAGTTTGGAAATTAAAAGAAGGGTTGGACTGGCCAAAATAGCTCTTTACACAAGTGAGTAGAATTGGTACTACTTCAGTTTACAGGTGAGGGACTAACACCAGAACACAGCACATCCACACATTTCCTTCCTTGCCTGTGTCGACTGTGCTGGCCCTTCCCTCCTCATGGCCGAAACTGTAGACATGCCACCCCAAAGCACCTTAATGCCAACTTTTCACTCCTACCTCTCTTCTTTAAGAGAAGAAAAATCTCCCTGTTGGAGCACACTGAGTATTGCCCAACAATACTCAACAGGAAGCCGTCATACCAACCTAAAAATGCTGGATTGATTCGCCACAGCTACAAACACTAGTCGCAGAGAGGTCTTGGTGACCTCAGTACACCAAAAACTAGCAAGGCAGGGCTAGAAGGGCATACTACAGCGTTTTGTTCTGTAAATACACAACCTTTTAAAGAATGCAGATTATTTACATGATAAAAGTTAATGTGCCTGTAATCTCTAAAGGCTTCTGCCTTAGCCTAATAGTGCCAACCAGTTATCGTCCATGAAACAAAGGTGGCTACTAGCCACAGGAGCCAAATATATACTGGATATTAATTATTTACTTGGCAGGCTCAGCAGTCACTTTATTATCAAAGCAATAGGGGCTATTTAGCTGTTTTATTAAATGCTCAATAATTCTGACCTGTATCACACAGGTGACATGTGGCATCCCTGTGCCATGATGCTGCCTCTTCCCACTGTGAGTCACAAGCACCACACTGTCAAACTGTTCTCCAGGAAAAAAAATATTTGCAGGTGCAAACATCAGCAGTTGTCCTGGTAGTCTAGTTTAGAAAGCATTTAAAATAAGTATTTTAAATGTACAACTGCTCTGCGCTGGGCTCACACAACAGGAGGGAAATTTCGGACTGGAAATTTTTATTGCAACAGATTACAGACTCCTGAAGATGTGGATTGCAGTGGAAACCCTGATAACAGGTTCACCATAGCAGGGACAAGCAAATACTGGTGACGACTTCCTTTATGTTATACTAGCCTATGCCTGATATATATATTAGCGTATAAGTATGTACATCACTTCACTGAACAGCAGCAGAAAAATGAAAAAAGGGAAAGGAAAAAAAAAGATAAAAACAAAAACCCTGAAGTATCTGTTAGTCTGGAAGAGAGATTTTTGTTCAGTGGTTTGGTCCCCAAAGCTGTGTTGTTGCTGTTACAGGTTGCAGTGATGCTATCAGAACACAATTTCTCCAAATATTTAATTTTCCCTCTTCCTTTACTTTAGCATACTCTCCCTAGTTACAATCTTTTGATCTATTTCCTTTGATCTATTTCCTCTCTGTAGCTTCAAATATTTGAAAATACTAGAGTGCCATTTTAGGCATTTTAGGCACATTTTAAAGAGGTTACCCAGTTCAAGTTTTCCCCTCATAAGATCCCTGTGCTCCTAATGGTTGTTACACCCTCTCTGTGTTACTCAAAGCAGAAACTGCCCTGGACAGGACCCTGGCACCTCACTGGGCAGAACACTCGTGTGGCAGAGGACAACTACTCTCTTCTCCATGTTCCAAGTTTTCATGCTTGGTGTTTGAGTTACTGTACCCCACTGCAAACTCATCTGTTGTGTACTACTGACTAACTCTTACTCATTTTCCAAAATGTGTCCCTCTCAGAGGCTTTCTGTGTTTCAGATGGTTTTTCCCTAGATGCAGTAATTTTCTTTTCTCTCTTGTATTCCATCCAGGTACGGAACGGCAGAAGAGAATGGTTAAGGAGTCTTGCAATGGACCCAGATTTGAGAGCAATTACCTCTGTAAGCCTGGTGCAAGACTCAATCAGCCCAGCTAACGCCTCCTTCATGCTGGGAAGTCTAATACCGTTGAATGTGATACCTTCCTCAGACACAACTGATGAGAGAAACTATCACACTTCAGCTACGTTCGTTTCGTGTATCACCACGGCTAGAAATTGTTTGACCTTTATTTGTCCAGTCTAAGGCAAGAAGGAAAAAAGTCTATGAGACTTAGCAACCTTCTTTTCCTCTCTGTCCCCTTTTCCTACTAAGGATCAGCTGTGAGTATCTTTACCCCACTATTTACCTTTAGATGACCAAGGTACATCCTAAGAGGCTACAGCAAACTGTAACCTAGAGACAACCAAATGTGATGCAGGGTATAAACCAAATGGCAGCTGCCCGAGTTCACAGGAAGACAATCCCCATAGTATGCTGTTATATATTTGTTCATCAAATCAGGGGTTCTTTTAGCACTGATTTGAAGCATACAATGCTGATCGCTGTTAGAGTATCCAGCTAAATGGACCATATGTGTATATGATTAGATTACAGACAGCTCCAATGGTCCAGACAACTCGCCTAATGGAGGTCTTGCCTACCAAATGGATCAAAATCCCATCAGCTCTAATGCCTGGCATCAATCCCTCCCCACCTTTGTGTCACAGAGCTTTTCATATTAGTGACTGAGGATCTAATGACCACAACTCAGACGTAATTACAGATTTATATATGAAGCAACAACTTTGTTCTAGAAAAGACTATTTTTTAAAATTTAGAGATTGTTAGTGTATGTGAGTATTGCAACACTTTTATTAAGATCTTGTTTAAGAGACCTAAGAGGAGAGACCTAAGAGGAGAGCTAGCTCACATAACCCATGCATGTGTTTCTGTCCTTAGAAAGCAGGACAGGAAGGGATTTGAGGATCCTGATTGCTGAAACAAAAAAATAAGGAAAAGTTCTCTGTGCATGTGTCAAAAGAGTATTAGAGGGATTCTTTATCAAGAAACCATATTTCTTTATGGCAAGTTTCCCACTATGTTGCAGTAACGTCTACTTCACTGAAGCTTCCATCTGAAATTTTCAAGAGAAAGAGGAGTCAGGAAGCCCAATTTAGGAAATTAATCTACAGCTTTGCCTGTGCAGAAATGCAGACTGGCACACCATCCCACTTCAGAAGCTTGCACTAAGGTGCGCTGGCAGCAGGACAGAAAGCAAGTGTCCGTATCAATGCAGGTAAATTCTAAAATCAGGAATAAAATACTACAGGAGGAGCAGTGCTTTGAATACTCTACTGCTCTCATTTAAGAGCAGAGAGAAATATAGGATTTTAGTGCATTATTGAGGGGGCACGGAGAGACAGCTTGCATGTGAGGTGAAAGACTACACCAATCACCAGTGTCCAGCCCCGAGCAAGCAATTCATCTCTCTCTCAATCTAGCTTTTAAATGAAAGGTGCCTGCTCTTTCTGAAGTTATTGGATTGCATTCTGACAATAAAGTTAAAGTACACAAGGAGTATCTAGAATATTTCATCACAAAATCAATGCGCATTATTTTAAATTTTGCTTTCTTCATCGTAACTTGCATACGCAGACACATTGATCTACAAAAGTTTGTGTTCAGTAAGAACACAATTTCGAAAAGCTTCTGCTGCCTCAAGGAAAATACTGGAATATATTCTAAGACAGAAATAATTCTATTTATCAATCATTTTTCTTCCTCACCTCTTTGCTATTTAGAATATTTGCATGAAAATGGGATCTTTATTTCCCAAGAGTTCATCAGCTGCTCCTGCTATGATATAATTTCCATGGATACCAATTGTATGTGATGTTGCAAGCATATGACTAAAGAATAAAGAATAAGAAAGAGAGAAATCAACTGCTTTATTCTTTGGCTATGCTTTTAGGCAACTCCATAAACAAAACCTAAAGCTTTATCTAATCGATTCATCACCCACACAAATAACCCACTCAGTCCCTCTCCCTTCTAAGCCCTCCTGGCAAAAATGTCCCCACGTATTTAAATGTGTTCAGTCTTTCAAGTATTTTCTGCTTCTCAGTGAGAACAAGACTTGGGACTTCAGAGAGTGACAGAAACAAAAGCCATTTTAATTTGCAGTTTTTTAAGCTACACTTTAAAACTTGCTAATGCAGAAATTTAAGTGGTAGATTTCTTCATTTTAAAAAACTTGATAAGGTGTTACTTTCAGTAAAATTACTATCATCAAAGAATTATAGACATAATAAAAATCTATCTGGTAAAGAGAGAAGAAGTAACAAAGAAAACATCAAGTTTCAAAGTGTATGTGTTTCATCAGTAGGTACAGCAATTTAATGAAATGTACCTGCACAACTACACAAGATGGAGTTACTTCACAGTCTGATGTGGATTTTGGTACCTGTGTCTTGTTAAAATAATTTGAAGGATTTGTTATCTTTGGTTTAAAGCCATATCTAATAACAGGTTTTGGATGAACAAGTTTTCTCAATTTGTAACTATACAATAAATATTTTTTCAGATAAACTTGATCAAACTATGACCCAGAGATTTCAATTTAGCTTGGAAAAGAAATGTCCAGAAGCAAACAGCAGTGTAGGCAGAGCGAACTGGAGTCATTGTCCTTCCAGGGAACCCTGATGTGACTCACGGGCAAGTCCTGGCAATATTTCCATAGAATTGTAGAGTGGTTTGGGTTGGAAGGAACCTCAAAGATCATCCAGTCCAACCCCCCTGCTGTGGGCAGAGACACCTCCCACTAGACCAGGTTGCCCAAAGCCCTGTCCAACCTGGCCTTGAACACTTCCAGGGAGGGGGCATCCACAGCTTCCCTGGGCAACCTGTGCCAGTGTCTCACCACCCTCACAGTAAAGAATTTCTTCCTAATGTCCAGTCTAAATCTACCACCTTCCAGTTTAAACCATTCCCCCTTGTTCTATCCCTACCTGCCCTTGTAAAAAGTCCCTCCTCAGCTTTCCTGTAGGACCCCTTCAGGAACTGGAAGACTGCAATAAGGTCTCCCTGGAGTCCTCTCTTCTCCAGGCCGAACAGCCCCAACTCTCTGAGTCAGTCCTTGTAAGGGAGGTGCTCCAGCCTTCTGATCATCTTTGTCCTTTGTCCTGCTCCAACAGCTCAATGTCCTTTTTGTGTTGGGGGCCCCAGAACTGGACGCAGTACTTCAGGTGAGGTCTCATGAGAGCAGAGTAGAGGGACAGAATCACCTCCCTCGCTCGGCTGGACACACTTCTTTTGATGCAGCCCAGGATGTGGTTGGCCTTCTGGGCTGCAAGCACACGTTGCCGGCTCATGTTGAGTTTTTCATTGACCAGCACCTCCAAGTCCTTCTCCTCAGGACTGCTCTTGAGCCATTCTCTGCCCAGCCTGTATTCGTGCTTGGGATTGCCCCTACCCAGGTGCAGGACCTTCCACTTGGCCTTGTTGAACTTCATGAGGTTGGCATAGGCCCACCTCTCCAGTCTGTCCAGGTGCCTCTGGATGGCATCCCTTCCTTCCAGTGTGTCAACTGCACCACTGAGCTTGGTGTCATCTGCAAACTTGCTAAGGGTGCACTTGATCCCACTGTCCATGTTGCTGACAAAGATGTTAAACACGACTGGTCCTAATACCGATATATTTTGATGTAATGTTAACATGCATGACCTATAGAGATGCAGGAAGACAGTCATAACTATAAAGCCCTCACCATTACTTGTGATCCCTCTTTCCAGTACCTCAGAGGCAAGGAGATATTTCACAGGGAAGGAAACACACACACACACAGAGTAAAATCAAGAAACAGTCAGAGTTAAAGGCAAGGCTGGGAGCAGAGCTAGAGGGGTCCCACAGGAGACCACCAGCCACTGAGGCACAGTCCTGGTCCAAGGGTGGTCGAAGCACAGCAGCCAGGAGCATTGTGAATGTCTGTCTCACCGTGTTTCTCCAAGCCTTAATAGCATCTCCCTCAGCATCTCTCAAGTCACTCCTTTGTTACACTTTGCAAGCAAAGTCAAACTTCTCTGAGTCCCCACTACTTTTGCTTTTATTTATCCCAGGCTCAGGAGCATGCTTAGGGGGAGCCACAAAAAGCCTCTCTGCAGCTTTCAGGCTCCTGCCTTGCAAGCCCATTCACCACCTGAGAAGATGTTAACCCTCAGCACAGCCAGAGGGAGAGTGATTTAAAGTTTTCACATCTTCCCTTCTGGTACAGAAGGCTCAGTGCAAATATCAGACTGGGGTGATACATGCTGGCTGCCCAGAAACTGAAATCCAAGGTATGGATACCCTGCAACACACAGGTGCAAGGCTCAAAGTACTTGTTTTCTGTTTGTTCTCTACTTCTCAGTAGCCTTAACATTATCTCTGGGGTAGATAATAATTTTTTTTTTTTTAAACTTTCCTCATCTGTCAAGTCTTATTGCCTGACATCAAGGAGATCAATCTGCCTTCCTTAAACACAACTCCTGGCTCTTTCAAAAAGCTTCCCTTTTTAGATGTTGGTCTCCTAAGCTCCTTTCCATAGCCTGTCTCCCCTGCTGCATGCTTCAACAGATTTTTTTCAAATGAGAACAGACAGCCCATCGAGGCTGACATGCTTTTTGCGCTGCTCGCTGCTCACTTCTGAATGCTACCAACCAATCTGCCTGCATTCCTGGGCAGCACAGCAGAGGAGCGTGAGGACGAGAGGTGTCTGCTACATGTGTAGAGGCGTGCACCTTGGAAAGGACTCTTTTTCTGTAGTCAGTGAAAATGACAACGCTGAGGAAACTCACAAACATGACTGCCAGACAGTTTTAAACTTCAAGACCAGAGGATTTATATAGGAGAAAAAATAAGAGGAAACCAAGAAAAGGCAATAAGTCCCCTAGATGTTATCAGAATCTGTCCTCTCTTTTGGAGATTTTTCCTTAGAAAGAAAACACATTTGGGTGTGTGAGTGCATGACTTGCTTTCTCAAACACCAAATTCTCAGAAACATCATTCATCTTACGAGATATTCCTTCTCTGCCCGAGGTGAAGTCAGTCAGCTCTGCATGCCCAGTGCTGGTAGTTAAGCCTTAACCTTACAAAATAAAACAAATATGGTGAAGCTCCAATACCACACAGTTATTTTGACTCTTATAGGGAGTTACTCATTACAGAGGGCTGTGACCTGAAATAGTTCTCATTTGCTTTCCCCCAGTCCAGTCCTACCTCGCCAGCATGAGGTATGCAAAAGAACACATTAGTTACATCAGTCTGAACTAAAAGTGCATTTAAAATCAATCCAGGCAATGTGTAGCCCCCACTTGAGGGCAGAATCTCAAATAAGAATATTTATTACTGAGCTTTTAAGCTGTGTTTTCACAGATTTTGTCAGGAAGGCATTATCTGAATGCCAATAGTGACGACAGGCTCCATCTCTTTATAGACCTCAGGTCAGGAAAGGATGTGAGCACATCGTCAGCTTTAGCCTCGCTGACTTAAAGGATAGTTAAGCACATATTTTACATTCTGTCATGAAGAGGAAATATGTAGTACTGTAGTCACCTCAGCTGCAAGGGGAATACACAGTCTTACTTATACAGGCTTACTAGCTCACTGCAAAGGATGGTTACGGCTTTTCTTGCCCTCCAAGCTATGATCAACAGAAAAGAAAAGGAACTGGCCAGAAATGAATGATGGGATCTATTTGGGTTTTTAGTCAAACCAAATGTAAGAAGGTACCATTTTATTATGCCTCACAGCAAGAACCATCTGACATCAGCGACCTATCTGCAGGCTTAAGTCAGTCTTAGGGGGTCTGGGAGAGCAGGGAGGGGAGGAGGAGGCAGCAGTCAAACCATACACCTGGAAATCACCAGAGGCCACTGCCCTGTGAAAGCTATGGCTGAGTTTTATTTTCGGAGTGGAGATGCTGACTGGCAGCAGGATGTAGTCACCCTCCCACGCAGTCCCCCAGATTACTGCTGGCCATGGGATGCCCTGGAGCAGAGGCTGTAGTCCAGCTGCATCAAACCCGCACAGCAATTTTGGTGTACTCCCATAAACTAACCACACAGGTGCTCTGCAGTGATCTACTTGTGGCCAGGCACACTAGAAGCACTTACAAAGCCTATCAGTTTCAAAAAGCAACGACTCTAGTTAGCACAGGAAAATCCATAGATTTTTGGCATATGTTCCCTGGCCACTTTGAAAAGCTCATTTGGTTTATAACAGGGTCATCTGACACGCTCAGGTTCTCTACCCTCCTTCTTACTTCAGTTTTTTGTCCAAATTACAGGCAAGTTCTTTCTGTCTCTGTTTCCAGGCAGCTTCCTTTGGCCTCATAGGGCCTGGTAGGTGACAGACCTCTTGCGCAAACATGCGCTTCCTTTGCTCTCTTCCTTTCATCCTCAGACTTCAACATCCCATCACAACATTGTTTTGCTGTCAAGGACTTTCTAGTCTGCCTTGTCCCTTTCCTCAGGGCAAGCGTCCAAGCACCAGCCATCACTCTTTCAAGGTGTTTCTACACCTAAGTAGCTTCTGTTTTTTCTCCTCTAGAAGATAGATAATATTAAGAGCAATGAGTAAATGCATATAGACTAAGGCGTTCATGATACATCTGTTTCTTACAGTGTAACATCCCCAGTTGTCACAGAAACATTTCTTCCCCATGAGATTTAAAACCACAGAGAAAAAATAGGGTATTCATATCCAATATCATTAAGTACAGTCACCCTTGACAAAGGGAATAGATGGAATACAAAATCCTGGCATCTGAATGTGGAGCTCTTTAGCAAAACTTGTCAGCACTTCAAGAAATAAATATGAAAACTGTACCACAAAACACTAGATGCATTATTATTAGTATCTTTAATAAAAGTATAAACATTAAAGTGCCATATTGTTTACAACACAGAATTAAAATTTTAATTTTAATCAGTCCTGTTTACCCAGCAACATTCTGATTAGCAGTCAGAGTTGATTGAACAGTGAAGGAAGAAAAAAACAAACCACGAAACAAAAACGCTCACAAGCCATGCCACATAAAAGACTTCAGCACGAGTCAACAAGCAACAACAGCAGAGGGACAGAGCCAACTAAAGAACATACCCAAGTCTCTGGTAAACCAAGACACAACTTATGCCACTGAAGCAGTGATTTGAATGTATTTTGTTTCCTCTCCTTTGGTGCAGGGAGTCTTTCTGAATATTTGCATGGCAGAACTGAAATAGACATTAGCTTTAAACAATGAAGGAATAGGGAGGTAGAGAGCATGGAGTAAGAAATTCCAGGAAACCCTAGGCAATTGCTTCTTTATTATGCATATTTTGCTGCTGGAGCACATTATTCTCATTCTCCTTAGGGCACCGTTTGTTAAGAGCACAGTAAATAATGTCAACAGCTAAAAATTCAGCACATTGAGCTTGATTTATTTTTTTTTTGCCTCATATTTGGATGAGAAGTGTCCTGACAGAGGCCAGATTTTCCAGCACAAACCTTTAAGCATACAAGACATAAGTAGCAGTTTGCCGTTCCAATCCCTACTCCTTAATTCCTCCTTAAAAAAAAAAACACATCAGGTGGAGACACAAAACAAATCCCTGTAATCCACATGCATTGTCACTTATATCCCTGTTTTAAGTGTTGCCCTTCTGCTGCACAGTTCCCAGAAAGTTGGTGCCCTTCTTGTTGGTTATTGGGAGCGACAAGGAGCAGCCACCATTATCTGCTGGTGCCTTGCAGTCATGGAGCTGCCCAGGGCACCTTCCTCCTGGGACGCCTCCTCAGCAGGGAAGGGGTTCAAAGCCCAGCCGCAGCAGCACCTTTGAAGCATTTGGGCCACATAAATCCACTGGTGCTGAAGACCAGCAATGTTAGGGAGAATGCTGCACTCTTCCATAGCTTGATTAACCACATGCTTCATTAAAGCTTTTTCTGCTGTTAACTGAGCTGTAAATGCTAGGAAGACGTTGGGTTTTTTGAATGAGAGAGCTAACAAATCCTTTCCTCCTCCTTTTTCCCCCTCATTTCCTTCAAGCCAGAAAAAGTAAACAGGTGAGTTAAGTGTAAAAGGAAGGGAACACAGATTTAAAGGTTTCATACAAGGCTTCTTAGATGGTCAGCTCTGTTTAATGCATTTCCACTGTGTGCCTTTCAGTAGTTCCCAAGGCTGAGAACATGGAGCAGATGGAGACTATGCACTTGAAACAAATTTTACCCCTCTGTTCTCAAAACAGAGTGAGTTTTACATTAGATAAACCTGACTTTAAAGGAAAGGGAGAGCAAAAAAATCTGCTAAAAGATGCTTTAGTAGTCCAAACCCTTTGAGCCATCACCACTGAAGAGCAAAAGAGCTGGAACCTCACACTTTCAGCCCTGTATTATAGAAAACCTTTTCTTACCTACAACTGAGAAGAAAAAGCTGCAAGTAAGTGGCCTTTCAGCTGTGGTCACTTCTGTAGTGACTTATTAAGTGCTCCCAGTGCAGCAGAAAGCCAAGCCAAGCCTGTTTGGTTTATGGCAGGGCACTGCTTGTTGCTCCTTCATGAGTCCCACACCACTCAATAGCAGCTTCAAGGCCCCCTACAGCCTACCTGCCCCCCACAGCCCCAGCTGCACCTCAGAAACTGTCCCCAGCCCCCCAGGTGACACCTTGCCCCATCTAATTGCTGCTTCAAGGCGATGAGGTGAGGCCTCCCTCCATGCCTTGTCCTACCTCACTTGCATAAAGACTCCCATCACCCAGCTTCTGAGAGAAAAGTCAAGAGTGGCAAGTCAAAATTTGTGTTTATTTTGGTCATTCTCAACAGCTTAAAATCCCTGCAAGATTCATTCTGGTAGCTGATGAACTACTGCAGCTTCTGCAGTTATGCACATAGAGCTTTCAGTCTGAGTGCTGCATCAGAAGAGCTTTTATTGCCACTGTTATCACAGGGTATCTTGGAAATCATAACAATTGTACCGGTCACAGCATACGTTTTGTTATCTTCACAAAAATATTCCTAATATACAAAGCAATAAAATGCTCAGTCAGTGATCAAGGCCTCAAAAGATGGAGATTATGCTCTCATTCAGTATGCCAGCCTGTGAAACCACCCCTTCGTAAATGAAATTTATGTAAATAAGATTGCCAGTTCCTTGGGTTCTCTGACAGGCGAATGGAATAATTTTTAAAAGGAAAAAAACATCTAGATGATGGCAGGATTTAGATTTAACATTTAAGATAGAGGTTATATTGAACTGAATAGGTTCTCAGTATTTTATTTGAATGTGATTTCTTTCTCCAATTAATGCTGCTGAAGTAACTACCAAATTGCTCCCCAGAGTCTCCTTTCAGCTTCCTGTACTGGGTTTTTCAAGCAGTCCCTAATGACGCCTCAGCCTGCAGTCACCTCCCCTTCCCTCAGCAGGGTGCAGGGGTGGTGCTGGTGGCCATGGCTCAAAGTCCAGCTGCTAACAGCTGGACTAATGGGCTGATTGCAAACACAATGAAATCCTCCACCAGGAGCAGAACAACTCTGTGGTGGCCAGATGCCCACTGGATGGAAGGCACCTTGGATGGAAAAGGCCCAGGAATCCAGGTGGACCAGAAGATGAAGGGCCCTTGCAGCACAGAAGGCTACCCACATACCAGGCTCTACAGGAAAGAGGAAGCAGGTCAACAGAAGTGATTATTTGTGCTCCTCTGTTCAGCTTATGTAAAGCCACATCTGGAGTAGTGTCACCTTTGGGCTCCCCAGGATGAGACAGACAGTGAGGGGACACTACGATGGTGAGAGGACGGAGCACATGGTGCATGAGAAAGGATGAGAGCACGGCATTTGTTCAGCCTGGAGAATGTTAAAGGTGGGAGGAACCCAACTGCTGACTTCAGCCACCCAATGGGTGGCTGCAGAGAAGACAGACTCTCTTCAGCCACGTACAGCAAAAGAGGCAACAGACATAAGCTACGGCAATGGGAATTCTGACTGAAGAAAAAAGATGCAGCGAGTGTGGGTTAAGGATTGAAATGGATTTTCAAAGGCTGCAGAATCACTGTTCTTGGAGATACTCACCTGGACATGGCCTGAGCAACTGGATCCAACTTGAAAGACAGTGGTGCTTCCAGCAAGGAGCAAGACTAAATGCTCTCCAGAGGTCCTTCCTGCCCTAATGGTTCTGTTCATCTTGAACACGAGCTTCAGGAGCAGAAACTCAGCTTATTGTATCTACCTGTTTTCATTGTTTCCTCTAGTAATTAGTCTTTATTTGGAAGTCAAAGCACTCTCTCCTGAACTATTAAAACAAAAAAAGCTAGAAGCACAGAGATTTCTAGGCATGCACACAAAGGGTGAAACCTTCTTCAAGATATGCTCTAAAACACCAACCTCGAACTAAGATGTGCTGTCTCAAGAGTGTGCATGTGCTTTTTTCCCCTCTCCATGATGTTGCCCTTGAAATCAGAGAGCCCACTTACCAGCCCAAGTCAACTGGCAATTACTCTGAAAGGTTGCACATGAGGCTCTATCAGATCCAAAACCAATCACAAGAAAACTGAAATCCGATCATGTGCTCCAGTACCGCTCTGGTGTTACACAAACGGGAAAGTCCTGGGGAGGGAAAATGTCATTATAAAAACCAGTACATTGCTCAAAACACCTGGACATTGGTTCAAAAAAACCCTGAGTTTTTATGCACATTATCCATTTCCATTATTTGAGGCCTGACATAAAAATACTTAAAGTAACCAGAATCACAATGCATGTATCTTTTAAGTCTAAAAACAGCCATTATCTATGAAGAAATAGCAATTTTTCTGCCAAACCCCCAAATTCTGCTTTTCCTCTCCCTTCTATCCCATTGTCAGACCAGTATAACTCAAAGTGCTTCTACTTATTAATTCCGGCCAAAGAAAATGATGAGCATAAGCTGGTTTAGTGACATTTTATTAAAGTAATTTTTCAGGTTCCACCCTCCCCCTCCACATATGTGCAAATTTCTTCTTCTGGCAGTAAGCCACACACCAATTTTGAGGTGGAAAACAG
>NW_010208849.1:0-7815 GCF_000695765.1 Mesitornis unicolor | reverse complement strand
GGAAAAAAAAAGAGAAAGCAAGAAATTACTTTATAAATGGACATATCTTCTAATATGTACAATGTTCCCTTTAGAAGCCAAATGGTTCATGAACATTACACTTTATGTAATATCACAAATGCACAAAATATGCTTTGTATATGATTGCAAAAACAGCAGTACTCTGGAGCCAAGCACATAGCTTAATATTATAATAATGAGTCTACTTCAATGTAGTGGATTTTAATAAGATTTTAATAATACTGGTATGAAGCCAAATTACATAATGTCCCAAAATATGAAACAAAGCTTTTATAGAGAAAATAAAAGCTCACTGAAGTATAACCACATTTAAAAAATAAAACAACAACCACCAATGTTATCTAAACAAAGCCATTAGGCATACTTAATTTTAAAAAAATCAAATTAGAGAAAAGGAACTCAAATCTATTCCCAGATCTCAAGATAAAATTAAAAAGGATATTATTTTAGGCAACATTTATGAAAATGAAGGTACTACGCCAGCACTGGGAAACAAGCTAATATCATAATTGCCTCTTCTGGCACAGATATAGGTTGACTATCTCCAATTTCTCTCAAAGGACAAAAAATTATTCAGTTACCATACAGGTTGATTTTAAGACTGAGCTATGCTGGATTGTCTAGAAACAGCTTAGACCAATAAAACAATTTCCTTCTACACATGAAAACCAACTCCACGTAAGACTCCCAAAGGTAAAGAGCCAAATGATTTGCTCCCTCAACCCCCTCCAATTCTGGAGTCTTGGGGAAAACGAGAACTAGAAACCACCTGCAAACCTCAGTCCAGCACAGACTGTTCTCCAAATGGTTTTCTCTCTCGCCCTTCCCATGTAGGACAGTGTCAGACAGCAATTAAAACCAAAATCAGTGTTTCATTTGTTAGGTAACGCACGCAAAGTATCAGACATACTCAAAGCTGTATCACCTTTTAAATATTAGTGTTATGCCAGCTGGAAGATTAGCACTGGCATGACTGACATTTTTAGTCCTTTATTAGGATCAACTATATAGATCCACACATACAATAGAGAGCTCAACAGGTATTAGCATATTCCAACGTATCACTGGTTACAATAAGTCCCACTGCTAAGCTGAGTCTAAATCAATGCTGACAGCCTCTCAGAGCATGCGGTGATGAATACAGCAAGAATCAGAACAGTTTTCTTCACATACATTACACTGTCTCATCTACATGTCTCTAGACTTTTTAAGCAGTTTTGATAAAGGCATTAAAATTTTTAAGTAGATTTAGATTCCACATGACAAGATGAATTGAGGAGGACATTTTATGCCTTGGATTTCTTAGAAGTCTTACTTTAGCTACAGAAACCATTAAAAAGTTGCAAGTAACTTCAAGATGAAAGGCATTAGCAGCTTTTTAGAAAAGGATAATCACAGTCTTCTAGAGACTTAATGAGACTTAATTCACAAGCTTTTGACTTGGTCTGCTGTTAATTGAATCAAAGTCGATGATGATCTTGTTACACTTTGGTTTGAATTCCCTAAAATAAAGAAAAATACAGATACTAGTTAGTGAGTAGTTAAAACATTTTGCTTGCTTTAGCTCCAGCTAAATCTTTGAAGGAATGAAAAAAAACCCTCCTTGGATTCACATAGTTTTCATCTCTATGGGAGCCAATTATAGTGCACCACACTGAGAGAAACCTGGACAAGAAAGACTAAGACAAAAAAGACACACGGGGTGGGTTCGCCTGTACGTCCCTCGACTATTGGAGTTCATAAATTACCCAGGAGTCAGAGGACTTTTAACAATTTAGTTTCAGGTGGTGGCATCATGTTACCAGGGCTGGGATTTTTGATCACATATATTTATATTTCAAATATTTTTATATATATATATTTACAGATATAGGTACACATATGCATCTATAAAATATTTTACATACAGTATAAGTATTATATATACAGATACATGTGGATATATAGACGACAGTTGGAATACATTTCAATAAACATTTTGATCACTTTTTTTCCTGCCAAGTTTTCAAAGAACACTTTCAAACTTTGCCTCAGTATATTAAAATATTTTCTGTGCTAGGGGAATAGATCCCATTATGCATCATACTGGGGAAAAACCAAACTGGTTAAGAGGGAACCATTTAAAAATTGTAACTTGAGAACTGTAAAATTAATACTGCCACAAAATGTTTCCTTTTATTATCATTAGAGCATCTGCTACAGCAATTAGCAAGGAAGGTATTTGGGGACCAAGCATATATTTTCCAGTCTACCAGTAAACAAAGGATTATGCAAATAGTGTGGATTTAGTGCCTAATTAAGCTTTGCAGTTCAGTTCAAGAGATTCATTAAGTACCACCTACATCCTTCATAATCAATACAAGAATGAATAACAGTCAACACAGAGAAGCACATGCTGCTGACCGCAGAAACTCTGATTACTTTGTCCAGAATAGCAATCTGAAATGCAAGAAGCATTTCTCACCCTGGAGAAGTTACAAGATTTGACTTGCAAGAGAATGATTTATGCTTCCCAGTCAAAGAGTCTTAGTAGACAGGAAATACACTGAAGGACTAAAACTGAATTTTGAGTACTGCTGTGTTTTTTCATGGATGTTTCTTAGCCCAGTAGGTACCCTTCATCCTAAAATTTTATCTGTCAGAATTGTTATGTTTGTAATTTTTTTCAAGTCTTTATATTAATATTGTAAAACTTTTTACAGAGTTGCAAAGTCTCCCTGACTGCATAATTAGCCTCACCCACAGCATGTTATTGCAATCAAACTAGCTGTGGAACAGATTGTCTTTAGGTACCTCTGTCAGTGTCTTTAAAACCTCCACTCTTCAAACATTTCTCAGATTCTTATTACTTTAAGGCAAATGTTCCAAGTTTTATCCTTTTTCTCACAAGAGAAGCTGACCAAAGAAGACTGGACAACTATAGGCACCAAGAATACAGGTGGCTGATTTGACACCTTCTCAAATTGACTGGAGCAAAAAGATACTAAATTTTCAATAAGGATCAGGTAATCCACAAAAAAAATAAATCAGTTGGTCATTTCAGGCCAACTCACAGGATCACAGGCTAATTCAGGTTGTAAGGGACATCAGGAGGTCCTCTAAGTCTAACCTCCTGCTCAAAGCAGGGTCATCGATGTCTCTCCCGAGTACAATGTAACAAATAACCATCACATTCACAATTTCACGTGCAGTCCAGGAATGAAATGAGTATTCCAAATGGACTACTTTCTCATACAAATGTTATGAAATTGAAATTTAATCATACACAAGGCAAAAAGAATGGTTCAACAGTCTGTCAATCCAGTATCTTTTGCAGGCAGATAGAGCAAGCCATCTGCAAACAATACCAAAGAATAAAACACTGCATGAGGCGAAGAAAAATTTTTGCCCTGAAGTTAGTCTCTTTCACACCATTTTCTTCCTTTCCAAAATAAAGTTAATCCAAATTTCTCTTACCTGTATATAATACCTGCTAAATCAAACATCCGCCGTGCAGCTGTCATTTCCAGGGTGTCATGATACTTGTCAGACATAAAAATAACTTCTTTTATGCCTAAAAAAGCCACATAGAAAAATGTTAGACTTACACCAGAAAAAAAAAGTAATGCCATATAAAAACTGGTGCACAAAATCAGACAAGGCAGCATTCATCCACATAAGCTAGAACGTCCTGCTATACCCCTATTTCCCAAAATACTAGAGATTGTACTTGAGAATAAGGCTATATAAGGTAAAGCTGTTCTGGAAGATCATTCTTTCAAAAATGTTGGAAAATGTTCTTCTCCAGTTTCACCTAAGTTTAACTCAGGAAACCAGGTCAAAAACCTCACAGGCAAAAACACAAAGTAGACAGACTAGAAATTAAGCATTTTTGCAAAAAATAATTGAAAACTTACCTTTCTAGCTCTCTAATATTAATAAAAGTCTCCACAAAGAATGTAAACCCCAAATCCTGTTCCCCTTCCAAATGCACAGCTACAGAAGGATGCTTTTTGCTTTTGTTCTCTGTTTTACAAATAAGTCCCAATGTCATGCTCAAATCCTCATAAATGCATGCTGTCTCAAACTACTGAATGATCTATCCCTAAATTACTTATGCAGGAGAGATGTGCAAAGGCTGGCCCAAGAGAATACTGACACCTTACTGTGTTTACCAGACTACGTAAGTATCTCTACTTTGCAATTTAGTGCTGACCTCAGTGCGAAAGGATGAGTGACTGTAACGAGAACATGCAGCCAATCTACCTCAAAGACCATTTGATTTTGATTCTGTAAACAAGAGGAATGTAGCACAAATACAGAATACCGTAATCTTTCTCACTTCTCCTCTCTTCAGTTCAAACCGTACTGACCAAAATAAAGCAGCATTCTGTTTGTTACTTTCTTCTTAGATTCTCACAGCCATTAGTGGTGAGAGAAACTCCCCAGAACAGCAATCCATGTTAGGATTGCAAGACTTTACTCAGCGAGCAAAATATACGCTACTTTAAACAGAGATTTTTACGAAACTGAAACCTACTGCAGATATGCCCAATCTGAAAAGAGGTGACACATTGAGGCCAGCACCCTTGCTGCAGTGGCAGAGATTTATAACTATTGTAATGAAAAACATAATAAAGTAGGATCATAGAAGTCTTATGACATATATGAGCAAAGATATTTTAAAATCTCCAAATATCTACCATGTATCACATTCAAATTAAAATTTCATGTATATACTCCCAAAAGGCCTTTTGTCATGCATAAGTTTATTTCTTTCTGCCATACTCTATTCAATGTGTCAGAGCACAGTAAAATTGACAGTAATTACATGCAAAGTCTGTGTTGTTCTTTGGCAGCTCCTGGTCTAAAAAGTTACAAACCTAAATTAGAAGCACACTTAAAATCACAGAAGATGCAATTAGCACTGGAAAAATTTGGCACCATTCAGATGCAAAAAAACCCCACAAGTAGCATCTTATGAAGCTGACAGTACAATTAATTTAGATCTAACAGCGGCAATGTAACATCAAATACAACGGTGATAAGATACCAAAGTGCAGGCAGCACTGCAACCCTGACAAATCAGGCTGGCTCTACTCCTTACCTGCCTGGATGATGAGCTTCGCACATTCATTACATGGAAATAAGGCAACATACATGCTGCAGCCCTTCACATCAGCTGAGTTTTTGTTCATGATGGCGTTCAATTCAGCATGGCACACTGATGTGGAAAAAAAAAAGAAACAGTTCATAATATCATTCATTAAAATAAATCAGTCAAACTAAAATTAAAGAGTTACAGCATAACGGCTTACATCCTTTCAGAAGCAAATAGCTTGCACAGCTTGTCATAAAGGGCAGAGGAAGAAATAAAAGCAGAAATACCAAGATCAATGAAGGTCAATTGTTCTGACCAGGCTGCCGATTAGTAATGATATCATTAAGCGCATTAGCATTGCCATTTGCTAACACCTATTGCAGGCAACAAAGCCACAGGCTGTGGGCCAAGTAGTTGCAACCACCCTAAAGGGAAGCAATATCTCACAGCTTCACAACTCTCTGGAGTATCTAATTGCCAGTATAAAACAGCTCATTTATGTGTTTACATGCACAGATAGGAACAGTCTTATGGTTATAAGAGCGCGCTGTGTGCTCTTAAAGGCAGGAGAATCGCGAAGTAAAACCGAGCAGCTCTGTCCTCTGGGTCTCAGAACAGCTCAGCACTGCTGCATGATTCTCCCACCCCAAGAATACACAAGACACACTCAACCATAAAAATGTCCCAGCTTTAATATTAAAGTGAGTTTACTGCTCATTAAAAGGTGCCAGACTTCCCAAGCAGGAAAACAAAGTGCTCTGTTTCTCCATGGATTTGAGATAGGCCAGGTAGCAACAGACTACCCTGCCCTGTTCCTCCATAACACAACAGCTCTTTCTGGACGGATCGCACCTTAGGGCTTAAGTTTTTATGCTGTACACATCAGCAGATTATCTCATGTGTTGTCAACGCAGTTTCTGTGTCATCCACCATGAACCTCTGAAAAAAACGTTAGGATTTCAGAGAACTTCCTGTTTACTCCTAGGAACGACAGCAAGTTGCATAATTTATATACCTAACTACCACGAAACTCCCTGCTGCCCTGCCTTACTTCGGAAACAGGTGCTGAAACGAGGTGTGGGTTTGAGCTCAGCTAGAGACCTGCACATGCAGACAACATTAAGAGGTTTTCCACTGCTTGTTTTGAAGAATGGATTTTTTAAAAAAAAAGTTTCCTCTCCCCTGAATACATGGGAACATTAAAACAGGCAAAGTTACTAGCACAGGCTGATAGTATACTTGCTACTATGTACTGACCTTTGTGTGAATGATCTCACCACATAAAGAATAACTGAGTGCAGCACCTTCAACACACAGGAATCCTTGCTGAATGGAAATGTTTTCCATATGCACTAAATGTCTACATGGAATTTTCTATATAGCAGCTAATGCACTATAAATTTAGAGCCTAACATAGAGCACACAAGCTTTCCCATGCAGACAAGTCACAAAGGACCAAACACTTGCTAAAGAAAGCTCAGTACTGACTTCCCAGCACCACCGTGACCCTGCTGTCCACATGCCTTCTCATAAACAGTAAAGCCAGGAACTAACATAAAAAATAGGAAATGAACAAAAAAACCCCCAAACAAGTACCACCAATTTAAGCTTTCTATTACTATTATTATTGTTTCTATTGCAACTGTAACTGGGTCACACTGTATTTTAAACATATAATATTAAGTGTACGAAATATACAATTACATGAATCTATACATTTAGAAATCCAGAAAATACATTTAACTCCAAGTATATTACTGAGTTGCATTAACCTTATATTTCACTGAGTGAAAAAGTGTCGTAATTTCAGCAACTGGAACTAGGTTATGTCAACAAGACAAAAACATCGCTTCTAAGTTTCTTTGAACAATATACTTATGTTCTTAGGTAGCAGTCTAAAATATGGTAGGCTTCCAGAAAGAAAGGTGAGGGAATGTTTACAAAGGCTCTAAAAAACTAAAAAAACCCAAAACCACCCAACTAATTCCTTCAGTAAATATTTTTCCTTCAGTTAAACTCAGAAATCATCAGCTATAAAACCAGACAAGTTCCATTATTAGCACTGCAACAGGTTTCCTTCCCGCACTGATGAAAAAGAAAGGCTCTTTCCATAGTCTTCTACAAACTTTCAACAACAAACCTCTTCCCAAGCAAAAACAAGTTCAGGCCAAAAATAACTCCTAAAAGATCGTCAGCTGGAGCGAGGGAAAAGAGAAATTTTGCCTCCTGATCATCTTAACACAATCTGAAGTTCAGAACAATTACAACTCTCCAGTGTGGAAAGAAGGCACGAAGACAGTAATGAGGAAGAAACAGAGATTAATCATCCCAAGACAAAAAGTAGTGGGGTCTCTAACAAACCCAGCAGGGTTTCATTTCAGAAACAAAAGGAGATAGGTTTTTCATGCACATTGTAGCCTAACCCAGTATTTCTTACTGCAAAAAGCAGTATGAGACTAAAGGTTTGCACTGATACCAGAAGTAATCTATTTCTTTCCAACATATTTTTTTTTTCATCCTACTGGGCTATTAAATACAAATTCCTTTTGGCTGTTGTTGGAACTTGGAAGAATATCCTGGGCAAGTATCATCATGTGTGTCTTTGTTTTGTATATATTTCCCTAGACATCTGCTACTGGCCTCTGGAAGGGATATTATGGTTAGATGATCCTTAAGAAGGTTTCCACAGAATCACAGAACGTTACGGATTGGAA